>NC_092345.1:44298449-44589384 GCF_963676685.1 Mytilus edulis
ACATATTTATTGCAAGCATTGTGTTTTTTATACCACTATACCCTTTATGTATATTAATGCACAATTCGTATATCACAACGGTCCGACGGTTAGATAAAACTAGATATAGTTAAAGCAAAGGGCATTCTTTGGAACTGAAAATCAATTTCAGTTATTACCACTTTATATTTAATATGTAACTCCAATCCTTAAGTGCTGAACTCTTCATGTGATGAAAACATAGGGGACTCACAAAGCATTACAAAACAAGAATGTGTCCATATTACACGGATGCCCTACTCGCACTATCATTTTCTGTGTTTAGTGGACCGTGAAATAGGGGTATAAAAATTAGAAAGATCATATCACAGGGAACATGCATACTAAGTTTCAAGTTGATTGGACTTCAACTTCATCAAAAACTACCTTGACCCAAAACTTTAACCTGAAATTGTCACTATTATTTTCTATGTTCAGTGAACCGTGAAATTGGGATCAAAACACTAATTTGGCATTAAAATTAGAAAGATCATATCATAGGGCACATGTGTACTGAGTTTCAATTTGATTGTACTTCAACTTCATCCAAAACTACCTTGACCAAAAACTTTAACATGAAGCGGGACGAACGGACGGAAGAACAGACGAAAGGACGAACGAACGGACGCACAGACCAGAAAACATAATGCCCCTCTACTATCGTAGGTTGGGCATAAAAAGGATAAGATCAAGTGTTAGGTTTAAACATTTTCTGTAACAAAGATCTTGCCTCCTTTTTATTTAGTGTTCCTTCTTAATTAATTCGATATCGGATTGTTTTGATTGAAATTCTCACGCTACATTTGCTGATTGTCAACAAATCATTCATACTATTTTGAAAAAAAATCTTACAGTCATAAAATGTCCGACAAACACACTATGAAAAACTGAAACCATAAAAACATTTTTATCCTGTTTAAAGATTGTTCATTTACGAATAACCATAATTAAAATTAAACATAATTATCATGTCTTGTACTTTATTTTTTTTGGTGATGTATTATGAACTACGCCGTGTTGTTAATTACATGAATGTTATCAAAGTCATTGGGGTATATATGTGTGCAAATAATTTGAAAAAAAGAGAAAACCTTTTAGTATGTTACATTACATTTAATGAAATGAAAAAACACATAAATAAAAAATAATAATGATACTTAATTAAATATCATCCTGTTTTATTTATTGATGCTTACATGATAGAATACATTCAACATTTTATTCCCTTATTGGTAATGCCAAATCTTAGGTCTATTTCTTAATCAAACACGACTATTTAGGCAGAGTATCAGAATGGGGTCACTTTAACTAACATCCAATTACTTTACAAATGAGGCGTACATTCTACTCAATTTAAAATAATGTAGACTGTAGATTTTTTCATTGACATTTACTATATCGCTTTTTGTGTTTCAAAATCTCTTTGAGAGTTCATTTATTTTGCAATGACTTATTGAACTATTTTTAAGGATATTTAATTTTATTTGTAAATTATTTGATTTTATGTGCAAATAATTTGATTATATTTGTAAAACTAATTAAATTTCTTTAAAATTAATTGACCAATAACAATTCCCTGCTATTTTAGTTCCTCAATTTTTAATTTGAGTATCAATGGCGGAACAGACATTTTTATAATTATAATTTTCCTACCTTGTAACGTAGATAACCAGTCGGGGGAGATGCATATGGAACACCAAGATATTCCTCCACTTCTACTTGCGGGACCCGGATAGTAATTTTTCCACGGACTTTTCCATAAAGTGTTTTTCTTATGCATGTAGGAAAGCACTTGGACGTACTGAAAACAAAAGTCAACAAGATCAAAATCTTAGACATTTGGTTCTTTGATGATTTTTCCATGTACTTCCTAATAAATTAATACTAAAAATAACTTTCAGTACATATGCAGTTTTTAAATCCTAAAATAGCGTATTCTTTGATGTAATTGTAACATGTGTAAAATTACAAGTGATTTTTGTTTTGCGACAGGTTTTGTTCATTTGCAGGTATGATTAAAATATATTTTGAGGTTTTATTATTACATAGATTAAAATGGTGTGTTTTTTTCTTATTCTTTATGCTAAAACAAACATCAGACAGCTGAAAAATAAATGGAAAAGATCAGCGGAGAGTCAATAACATGCACGACGAGCACCCTTAATGTCCCTATAATTTCGAGAATGTTGTATTTATAATTGATTATACAAGATGAAAGAGAGCATTATAAGACGTAGCTAGTACTTTCACTTATATCGTTATACGTTAATATGACTGAGAAAAAAAATAACAATCCCTTATTCGGAAACTCTTCTTATTCATGAACATTCTTGTATGTAAGAACCTAATTGATTTGACAACAAGTACACCGACCAGGATATAAATGCTTAATTGTTTTCAAATATTTAGTTATGTGCACACCAAAAGACCAAACCGTTGTATGATTTGAGTAAAGAACAATTAATACCTTTTCAGAGACAAAAAAAAAAAGAAAAAATAATAATTTTTCAATTTCACGTTCAGATATATTAAGATAATAAATGACTGTATGAGTCTTCCATTCAAATCGGGACCTTTTTCTAGATACCGACTACATGACAGGATCTAATACCAATCTGACAGATTAAGTTTTTCCAATGTGGAAAAGGATCTGATTATCCCTCTAGAGTACCTGAGACCACTCCTGGTGTTTGTTGGGGTTTGTGTTGTTAATCTTCGTATTAAACTGTTGTGTTTAAGACTGTTGTGTCTCTAGATGTCGTTTTTTTTTACCGTGGCGTGGTCCGTTTTTGACTTGTAATAAATTTGAATATGTCTTTGGTATCTTAAGATTCGCAATATTCTTTCCTGTAGTGAAAAAACGTATCAAAGATATATATGGCTTATAATTTGGTACGTCAGGAACACTCTTCTATTCATTGGTGGTGCTCGCGTCATAGCAGTTTAAACACCAAGTCAAATACGAAATTGTAGATCGTTTATAATGGCCGAATTTCCGAAACATTGTGCCAAGTACAAAGAAATTTAACTCTGTAATGAGGTATAAAACCTTAGCGTTTTTTATAATTGAACATTTTCAACGCATCTTATTTTTATATATTTTAATTGAAATGTTGGAAGTTAATATGGTTCAATACCAATTTCATTGACAGGGTTTTTATCAATACGCAAAAACAACCTGTTTTCTAAGTGATATGAAGAAACGTTACTGAATCAAAGCCACAAAGGTTTATAGTCATCATTTCGAATTGGTTGACCGATACAGTGCGTCTGTGTTTCAACTGGTGAAGGATACGTTTCGCGGTTGTATATCTAATGTTATCAGATGCAAAGTAGAGTCTGCTCGACATATCTACGCATACGGTTTGGTTTTTAAAAGCAATTCCCTTGAATTTTGTAAACATTGATTGGATTGAACTTGAAAACAATATTTTTATTCAATCTGACGTAAATTTTCAATCAACAGCATATTAGATATCAAACGTGGATACTTAACTTTGATGTTTTATCCGGAAATAAACCTTCTTTATGTATTCTTATGATATTTTATTATAGTAACAAAATCTTTTAACTCTTAAGTACTATGAACTAGGTATTGTCTCAAATATAGTTCAATTACGAACAGAGGGGTGAAAGATACGAAAGGGATAGTCAAACTCATATATAGAAAATAAACTGACACCGCCATGGATAAAAAATGAAAAAGACAAACAGACAAATAATAGTACACTAGAAACAATATAGAAAACTAGACTAAGCAACATGAATCCCACCAAAAATAGGGGTGATCTAAGGTGCTCCGGAAGGGTAAGCAGACCCTTCTCCACATGTGGCACCCGTCGTGTAGCTCATTTTATTACAAACCCGGTAAATAGTCTAATTCAGTAGGTCACCTTCATGAAAAGGGATGTAAGGAACATATCCGATATAATCTGTGAAACAGATTTAACTATTCACGAATTTTACTGTTTTGCTGGGTGTGATTTCCCATTACTATAAGACGTGTCAGGGGTCTTTGCTATCCAAAATTAATGTATTTAGTTATGATGTTGTATTTGTAATTCTGATCGGATATTGTTAAATGTGTTGTCGTTAGTAGTTGTAATTCTTTTTTTTAATATTCTATTCGTATGCAAAAGTAAAGATAATTTATTACCCAGTTCATTTATAAGATTTTAGTTTGAGCAACTTAAGAAATACCTACATAGCTAGATAATACACAATTAATTATCTAATTACTAACACTTTCTATATTAAATAAAATTGTAATTGATATATTATACATCAAATACCATGATTACTAACCTAATATGAACAATATCAACAATTTTTTGAAATTACCGGTGACGTCACCTTTAGTAGCGTTATTATCGTGTGATAATGTAAGTTTTTTTTGTGCTGTTTTATGTGTGCTGTCTTGTGTTTTGTTAACGTGTTCGATTTTATTCTGTGGTTAGTCCCAACTTCGGTGTTAACATGAGCATCAATTATATAGTCATTTTTATAAATTTACTCTTTGCAAGGGTACAAATAATTCTAAATACTACGGATTTTCGTGTCTCAGGTATAAATAGAATTAACCGTGTTTGGCACAACTTTTTGGAATTTCGGGCCATCGGTGCTCTTCAAGTTTGTACTTGTTTTGTCTTTCTACACTATTTTGATCTGTAGGGTCTTATGTAGACGAAGCGCGCGTATGGTGTATAAGATTGTAGGCCTGGTACCTTTGATAACAATTGGCATGTCGAAATGTCTTATTGTAGTGTTTATTTGTGTATTTCTCTGTCCTTAATGTTCTTGCATTTATTTGTGATGTAGTCCTGTCCTGTAATGTTATCATTTTAGTGTTATATTTAATAATGCCATAACAGTGGGAGGTCTGGCTAGCCGCAAAATCAGGTTCAACCATCTAATTTCTATCAAATGTCCTGTACCAAGTCAGGAAAATGGCAGCTGGTAACTTATAGTTCGTTTCTGTGTGTGTTGCAATATCGTTTTGGTTTTCTGTTGCACTTCAGTGTTTCTGTTGTTTCTTTTTTTTCTGATATAGTTGATGTGTTTATCTCAGTTTTAGTTTGTAACCCGGATTTGTTTTCTCTCAATCGATTTATGACTTTCGAACAGCGGTATACTTATATTGCCTTTATTTATTCCATTACGGTCAATCAACTCGTTACTAATATGCATCTTCTGGCCATATTCGACTTTGCCGGCTGAACAGTTGGAATGAGATCCATTTTAAAAAACATCAAATCACTGTTAAAAATAATAAAATAAAAAAAATGAAGGATGTATGGATTAATTTAATGTCCTACATAGGAACTTAATCCTTAAATCTTCAGACGCCCTTAATTTATAGCATCTTATTTATTTTTTTTATATTTGAAAGTATTCATTGCACTGTATTTTTATCATGGTGAAGCTAACACAAAACAACGTGTAAAAGAGGGACGAAAGATAACAGAGGGACAGTCAAACTCATAAATAAAAAAAAACCTGATAACGCCATGGCGTGAATGTGGCAGTTGAATATTTTTATTGTACATTTCATTGCAGTAAAAACATTCTGAGTCATAAATATATCTCGTTTCAAAGCCCTTTTATTTTTTTATATTGTGTTTCTATAGAATACTTTGTAAACTTGAGGTTACATGGTTTCGGACGCTTGTACACGCTTGTGACAATTTGAATGGTTATCTTCCAGTGGGAGTTATATTCTATGCATTAGTTTTAAACTTTCAATTTACTTTCAAATCGAGATAGCTTGTAAATGAGTCATATACATATATATATGAAGGTTCCTTCGGTAGTGCAATCATATTAAAGTGAGCAGGAATACTTAGATAAAAGTTTTTTAAAAACGAGCTCCAAAGTAAATCCAAAAGGGGAAAACCCGTAAGAGCTAACATTAGCGTTAGATATTATACACAAACGCAACTAACGGAAAACAATTGTCATATTCCTAACTTGGTACAGTCATTTTCGGTCGGAAAAGGTGGATTTCATAGTTATCGATAACTCGTATATGTAGGACAGTTGTTTAATGTTCCGTAATATAGAAAGTTGTGGTAAGCAATCCAAAAAGACATAATTGATTTATGTTACAATAATTGGCTTCTAGCATCAAAAACATACATCACAAACATAGTCAAAAAATGATCTACAAAGATGCAAATATATGTAAAAAAACAAGACGTCAGCAAAAACATTATTGTAATTGATAGTATATCTGATAAAAATGGCAACAACATTTGTTTTTGTAGTTGATAGTACATACAATGCTAGTGTATAATGCTGTATAATCATACAGTTTTCCTAAAAAGTACAAATTCAGTAAAATACACATGTATAAATACAAGGGGTAACAAAAAAAAATCGATAACAATGAAAAACAAACACAGTAAAAACTTCTTGTGTCCAAACTGAACCCCTAAACCATCATTCACCAGGCACACCTAAAGCCAAATAATCTGAAAGATTGATGCACAAATACCAAAAAGAGTCGTACGACAAAATAAATGAAATAGCACAAAGTCAAATAAATGGAAAGCTGCAAATGAATTAAGTGCATGTCTCACAGAATACCATGCATAATGGTCTGAAAGTACGTAAAAAGGAAAACGACGTCTGAAACTAGAATCTATTTATAATCCAATGCCTCCTTGTAGTATTTGCTTTGTAGACATTGAATATCTACCAACTAGTTCTTTGTACTTAGTCTTTGTAAATGGTCCCACTGACGATACGTCAATGGTGTTTGGTAGCAGTTTTATAAGCATTGGCTTTTCTCATTTCCATGGAGGTTACTTTATCCTTCGCATAAGTCATGGTTCATTGACAGTGAATGTTTTGCAAAGTTTACACTTTTTATTGTAATTTGGATTTAACATTTGTATAAAATTGCAAATAATACATGATTGATTGTTGGTTGCTTAACGTCCAGTGGCAAATATGTCATGCATGTTTAGGACGAGAACAAGTTTGCAATAAATAAAATTGGTAGGTCTTGTCATAATAGAGGCCATTCGGGATGATGGTCGGGGAAATTTCGACTGCCACTGGAAAATGAGTGTATATTGGATAGGGACAGAAATTTTGCCTTGCATCAGACCACCTACGGACATCTCAAAGAGTTGTTGCAAAGGTTCTTATCGTACAAAGAGCGCAAATAATACAGAAAGGCGAGATACATCCCTGTTTCTACATTTGAGTGTGCGTAATTACTTAATGTATCGTAATATTACACCTTTGTATGCATTTTTTTGCAACAGGTTTATTTGTAAAGACATATAAATAAGTAGGATATGTAAATACTTTGAAATGTAAACGAACCATTTTTTCGTATAAAAAGTACTTAATGAAAGAAGCTTTATTAAATCAACCATTAAAATTGATGACATTATGTCGTAATGCTTTTTTATGGTCATAACGGTAGTTAAGAAGGCCAACTTGATGGGATGTTGTATTAGTTAAAAGACAAGTTATAGCCAGAAAAATAAAAAGTAATGAAGGATTATTATTTTTTTTGAAAACCTTTTATTAAAACTTGAAGTAAATACATCCCACCCGCCACAAAAAAAAAACAATAAATAAACATTCATCGAAATGCGAAAATAAAGCTTTCAATTACTAAATTATTTTTGAGCAAGTTTGATATGCAGGATTACCCTAAGAGAATTATATACTAGTACAATTGAGAAAGGCAATGGGAAATGTGTCAAAGCGACAACAACCCGACAATAAAACTCCGCACTCGATGGCGTCCTTCAGCTGGCCCCTTAAAAAATATGTATACTAGTACAGTGATAATGGACGTCATACTAAACTCCGAAGTATACACAAGAAACTAAAATTAAAAATTCTACATGATATCTGTTGTAGAAGTAATTTAATTGTATCTTGGTTCTAGTCAAATTAATCTAGATCGTTGATTTTTTTTTTAAATTTTATATACTCGGGACGATTTAGAGCTTGGTTTCTTATCATGACACTTCTATATTGTTGAAGTTTGCATGTTGCCCTCTAGACATGTATTCTTATTTTTTAGTTGCTGTTTTAGTCATTTCTAGTTATATTCGTTTTCAAAAAATACAAAGATGAAGAACATCCACAGTAGCAATCTTCTTTTGATTGAGGATTCTTGTGTGCATCCCTTTTATGTGTTGTCTCTTCCGCGATTCTAATTTCTCATTAGATTTCCATTCTACTAACGAGCTTTATGTATTGTTAACACTCACTCTCTTCACAAAAAAGAGTATCAAATAAAGGCAACAGTAGTATACCGCTGTTCAAAACTCGTAAATCTATGGACAAAAACAAAATCGGGGTAACAAACTAAAACTGAGGGAAACGCATTAAATATAAGAGGAGAACAACGACACAACATAAATGTAACACACACAGAAACGGACCAAGCCTGAGACAAAATCCGATGAGAATAACAAATATAACATAAAAAACAAATACATGAATTTGGGATAGAAAAGTACCGTGACATGTCTCATAGTAATGTGAATTCACACTAAAATATAAGAGGAAACAAACGACACAACGTAAAAATGTTACACACACAGAAACGAACTATGATATAACAATGGCAATTTTCCTGACTTGGTACGGGACATTTAAAAAAAAAATGGTGGGTTGAACCTGGTTTTGTAGCATGCCAAATCTCGCACTTTAATGGCAATGTTAAATATAACATTAAAATGACAACATAATATTACAGGACTACAATATAAATAAATAGGAGAACGTATTAGGCAAAGTAACACATGAATAATAGGTAACAAAAGGCATCATGTTTAAAATTCAATACGCCAAAAACGCGCCTCGTCCACACAAAACTTACTAGTTACGCCCAGATATAAAAGTTCGAAAGTCAAAAAAGGGTACAAAATTGTACAGCACTGAGGATCAAAAGTTGAAAAAGGTTGTGCCAAATACGGCTAGTGTTTTCTGCTTGTGATAAGAACATCCTTGTACATGTTAAATACCCAACATCATAAGGAATGTTTGCATAATTTGGTTTATATGTAGCGTGAAATGATTACGCCTCAGCAGCCTTTTGAGACACAGAACAAATAGTTTTCAAAAACCATTTGAAGTGGGAATGTCAAATTCAATATTTTACCTCTAAGGAATCAAGTGACATTTCAGCTATGTTAAATACTTTTACTGTTTTTTGCTTTGCAATTTCCTTTATCCACCAAAATATTTACCATGTAAAAATAAATTTGAAAAAAGTCATTGTCAAAGGCCAAAATCATGACAAGGGCTGACATATTGGAAGAGCTTATCCTGCTGATTATTTGCTTTCAAACTTTCTGTCAATAAATACAAGTTAGAGGTTAAGATAAAAAAAAATGCCTGGTAGTTGTTTTCCATTCCTTTGATGTGTTTGAGCTTTTGATTTTGTCAATGGAGAAATGACGTTCTGTTTTGAATTTTTCTTGAAGTTTGTATTATGTACTTTACCCTTTTGAGTAGTTTTAAAGATAATATTAGAAACAAAAAAATGTTAGAAATATGTTGAATTACTCCTATAAAGAGTCGACAAACGATTTCAGAGGTATCACATTCTTTGCAGAAACTATATTTTAAATCATTTTGCTAGGTAAACAGAATACTGTTTAGACTGTTCATGAAGATAAATGTGGCCAAGTTGGATTAATTTGGCCGAGTAGATTCAGAAACGATTTTTGAAATAAATCACGAACAAAGGATGCCAAGCAATGAGAATATCTCACTTGACCATTTGTTCCAGGTGAGCTAAATATTTGATTTATTTGATTAAATAATTAATAATAAATGTTGATAAAACAGATACCCAATCAATTAAAATCTACCAAATATAGGCACTTTTAGTCAGTATCACTTACTGGAAAATAGTGATGCTTAATGCCAGCAGTAAATCTTGAAATAAACTTTATACATTTAGCGTACCAGAGTTCATCTGTTATCTTACACATCATAGATAAAATATGTGATCACCTGCATGGAAACAGCAATCATATTTGTTTGTCCTCAGTGCTCTTCAACTGGCGCAAATACAAAATATCAATCCTGCTATCTATGATCAGTTTATTTGCTATGAATGCTTCAAATGAGGCTAGTGGTAAGTTTAGGTCTTTGTAAACTGTTCATTAAAATTACCTCTCTTACCTAATACATATATTGTCGACCACATGTGATTTGGCCTCTTGTATATATGCTAAAAAAATATTTGACTATATAGGTATGTTGAGAGATGTAAAGGATACCAAATAGACATTAGAACGCAAAATTCTAAAATAAAAACTATCTGACAACGCCATAGCTAAAATAGAAGACAATTAGACAAACAAACAAACAAACACAAAACACAACAAAGAAAACTAACAAGAACAGATTTTGTTTCAAATCATCGATCTAAAAGTTTTTCTTGTGTTAATTCCTAACAATTCATCAAACATTTTTCTGTCGTAAAGTGGTCAGTTTACTTATATTCTAGCCTCATGAAATAATGCAGTTTTTCATCTGAAGTAGCAAAAAAGAGCTTTTATGAAAGAAGTATTGGAAGCAAAATTACTGCATTTAAATTTGTGTTAAATGTGGTTATCGGTATCGAAGGCTATTCTGATAATCATAGAAAAAACAAATGCCATGTGATAGATTACTTTTAATTCTTCATCATATCGTTATTGGTATGATATATACGAATACATTACATATACCGTCTGTATGGTTTATACCTATAGGAACATTTGAAATTAAAGGGAAACAAATATTTGTACCAAAAGTCAAGTTTGGGTTGTTTAAAGTTGATTTCGTTGGTAATAACTGTTTTTCCATTGACATAATTCAGTTTGTTGATTGACTTTCTCTTAGAATTGTACTTCCTCAATTTCAAATCACAGGATCGCCAGTTTCTACAATTAATCAAAATATGAGAATACGTATATAATGTGTAATCAATATTTTTTATTTATCTACTTGCATTATATATACAAGATTCTATTGTATGTCTAATTTTTGCTTTTTTTTTTAACTATTTTAAATAAGTTCCATGATTAGCCAAAACTATACCGCAGGTATACATTTGTACAGTCAGCATTTGTTTTGTTTATTGCTCTTATTCTATTGATTGTTTTTATTTGTGTCAGGTTGCTGAATACTAGTATTGTTACGTTAATTTTAACAATGTCTATCCTACGATGGCCGGTATTTGTCGTTATAGAAAATTTGGTTACCCTTTTAGTAAACTATCTTTAAATATGACTTATCTTTTCACAGCCGTCCTTCTAATAACATAATACACAATTATATCATTAGGCATTCATTACAAAAAAAAACCAAACGTACAGCCCTTTGATCAAGTTGTCAGGGTGATTAACACACTTCATCATGGGTGATTATGTTTTCCCTCGTGTATTAATCTACATTAACACCTTAATCCAAGGGCAGTATCTATATAATATCATACCCTTTTTTGACAAAATTGCTCATGAGTTGCATCGTCCTTTTAGAAACCTCTGCATCACGTGGTGTATAGGAGAACTTTGGATGTCCTACTGTCGGTACACCAAATACATAAAATACATCCCATCCGTGCTGTATTCCTAGTAACAAAATAATAAGAATTAGAATTTACACCAAATCTCAAAAGTCTGATATTTTTCTTTTCCAGTTTAAATAAGAGATAATATATGCACTACATTTCATTCAAAATTACAAATGATTCGAGTTTATATCATCTTTATTGGTCTTCACATCAGATGCATTATTTTATTCTAAAGAATAAAGAAATATATATTTTTTTAATCATACAACGCGGAACCTACTTCTTCAACGGTATATGGAAGGATACTGACAGTCAACTATTTTACACTTATTATAAAAAATAAGATGTGGTATGATCGCCAATGAGACAACTGTTTACAAGAGATCAAATGACACAGAAATTAACAACTTTAGGTAACCGTACGGAGTTCAACAATAAGCAAAGTCCATAATGCATAGTCAGCTATAAAGGCCACGATATGACCAATGGAAACAAACGAGAAGAACTAATGGCCTTATTTATGTACAAAAACATGAACGAAAAACTAATATGTAACACAGCAACAAACGACAACCACTGAATAACTGGCTCCTGACTTGGGACACATACATACAAAATGTGGGGAGGGGGGGGGGGGGGTAAACATATTAGCGGTATCCCAACCCTCCCCTAATCTAGGACAGTGGTGTAGCAGTAAAACATAAGAACGTACTATAAACAGTTGAAAAAGGTTTACCTTATCAGACCAGTAAAAATATAATATTACCTATCCAATCAGGTCCGAGTACGTTTTGAGAAACATAATCAAAACTGAGTGTATAAACGTTCTTTTGCCATCTAGAAATCATGTCTGCTAGTTTCATCATTGGCGCAAAGAGTCCCATATCTGCAAGGACTTGTAAGCCCTGAAATATTTTTTTTTTCGAGTATTTTTTGAAAAATTAGTCACAATAAAACCTTAATAAATAAATTTGGTGTATTTACTGTCTTCTGATTGGTAAAAAGTATTACTTTTATTTTCAATGTTGTCAATTGTTATGGTGACACGCCCACTCTGACGTTGTGTATTCATACGCCAACATGTGTGTACGTTGTTATTGTAAATATAGATAACATAAAAAGTTCTTTGAGCCTTACTTTTGATAGAAATTTATTTATAATGAATGACAATAATTTATTTTGAATTTGTTGAACCATAAAATTAATTTTATAGGTCAATAAATTTAAAATTATTAATAGCCAATCATTAAATATCAGACGATTGTTTTGCCTAGATTTGCGTAATTAATCTAAAGATTTGTATTTGTATTTGCTCTTATGTGTACTTGTTCATCGTCGTTTTTCTTGTTCATGCCATGGTCAGTTGCTTTTCGACTAAATAGTTTTTGAATGATTCTTTGGCATCACCCGCCATTTTTTTACTCATTTTACTACAGTACTTGTAATCAATCTATTTATCTTCAGCAACAACAATAATTTTAATTTATGTTTTTTGTTAATATTTTCACATTGATATGAGCTTGTTGTTACAAAAACATTCCTCCAACATTTATTGTCGTCACAATTTTTGTTATAGGTAAAGTTAGGACACGACTTTGTTTTTCCAACGAGTAAAATCTGTCTATTCTTATTTTATCAACTTACTGGAGGATAATTTGATAGGTTCAATCTCTCCCAGATCTTTATTTCTTTTTTCACGTTTTCTACAAAATAGCTATGTTTGATTTAAAAACATTTAGTATCAAAACAGAATTTGTTTTTACTATTTTTTGCTAGTAATTTCATGGTTGCATTAATATAATTATTCATTCTATTTATTCATAGATGTTTAGTTACCTTTCTTTGCATTTCACAATTTAATTGGTAACGATTCTGTTAATTGATGGAGTTCGACTGATAACCGGATTTGCATGTCATGATTTTCTTCAATTCTAGTCGAACTTTAAGTACTCAAAGTTTAACGATTCAATCATTGTTCAGATGGTACTTTAAGGAACCTAGTTTTATCATTTATTACTAAAAAATTGTGACAATCAAAAGACTTGAAAATAATTTTTAGGATATAAGGTATCCTGAATATGATTCAATTATTTTTATACATGTTAATTTATTGCAAATTGTTTTAATGAAACGTTGACAATGGTATCCAGTGCATTCAGATATGTATTGCTTGGTATAATAAGAAACGTATAGAATGATTAAAAATGCACATGGAAAGCATAATGATTGCTGAACCATCACTATGACACTTGACATTTGTCATCTTTTTTTCAAGTTATCTACTACATTATTATCTTAAGTACCTGCAAAGTCAGGTTTTCCTGCAAACAGAGTCCTCCCAAAATATCCGAGTAGCTGGTCTAAGTTGATCTCTCTGTACACTAAAATATTGCGGGAAAATAATTTAGTTTGAATTCATTGATTTTTACAGCTCAGATTTTATTAGATGTAAACAACTATCTTACATTGTTTTCTTATCTTCCTATTCGAATTAAAAGGAAGGAAAACAGTAACTAAGAAAAAAACCTATACCAAGGGACGACCTTTCTCGTTTGTATGTTCGATTTTCACGCATGTTAAATAAAGCAGTATATAGTCAACAGTGTTTTCCTCGGTAAATATGTTCAGCGTATGCCTTCAACGAGTCATGAATATTATGTCAGTTGTTTTGTAGTCGTTTTGTTGGTTGATATAGTCGTGCGTTTTGATTTTGTCTGGTTTTTTTTTTAATATTTAATTTACCTTCAAGTTCTATAATTTTGCTAATACTTTTTAATTTCTTTATTTTCTTGATTGATGTTTTTTGTTATGTTTTAAGAAATTGGTTTAATGAAGTTGTGTTTTCGAAAAATTCAAAGTATTTGAGAACCCTCTAGCAAGTAGAATAGTATAGGGTTATTGCATGAATATTGGGGAATATTGTCCCGAGTAGAATTTTATATTGCACGAGCTTGCGAGTGCAATATATGTTGTACGAGGGACAATATTCCCCAATATTCATGCAATAACCCTTTCATTGTATAGCAATATAATATTTAAAAGTAAAAATTGGTTTAAACTAAGATTTTATCGTTGGTGACGTCATGAATTTCGAAGATTTATTGCACTAGTGTAATATAAGAATTTATTGCACGCTAACTTTTGGTTGCTTTCTGTGGGAAATATTTTATTACTATACAATAAATCAAGTTCTCACACACAGACTTGAGTATAATGTATAAAACTTGCACGTAAATGGTAGTTACTTGCACGTAAATGGTAGTTGATGCAATAGAAAAGACTCAAAACATTCAGCAATGATGGAGAAAAAAATCACAAATTAGTTCTGTCAAACACATGACCGACTCCTATATTGATAACCATGTTTATCTTATACATATATTCTTTTTATTATAAAACCAATGACTCGTACATTTGATATTGTCTTGTAACTAGAACATTAGCTGATTATCCTTCAAGAGAAAACGAATTCACTGTACGTGGGTTTTTTTGTTTTTTTTTGTATACATTTGTGTTTCTTTTAATTCTTTTTCAATGTATCATCGGTTGGTATAGTTTAATTTAAGGAGATAGAATATCATTTTCTTTTTTAAAAAAATCATAAGGATAGTAAATCGGTTTGTTTTTTGTTTTTTTTTTGTTATGTGTGAACAGTGCATGCAGGCAAACCTGTTTCAAGGGACCACTTAAGTGAGTGCAAAAAAGAGGTATAAAAAACGGATGTTTTTGAAATTCAGGTTTAATATGTATGAAAAGCACTACAAAGGTACCGACAGTTAATGGTCTAACATCACATGGTTTTGCTTAATAAAAGTGGTCATTTAAGCAGGTTTGCCTGCATGCACGTATGTATTTTTTGGATGGATGAATGATGGATGGATGAATGGATGGATGGATAGATAGATGGATGGATGGATAGATGGATGAATGGATGGATGGATGGATGGATGGATGGATGGATGGATGGATGGATGGATGGATGGATGGATGGATGGATGGATGGATGGATGGATGGATGGATGGATGGATGGATGGATGGATGGATGGATGGATGGATGGATGGATGGACAGATGGATGGATAGACGAATGGATGGATGGATGGATGGATGGATGGATGGATGGATGGATGGATGGATGGATGGATGGATGGATGGATGGATGGATGGATGGATGGATGGATGGATGGATGGATGGATGGATGGATGGATGGATGGATGGATGGATGGATGGATGGATGGATGGATGGATGGATGGATGTATGGATGCCTGCATGCACGTATGTATTTTTTGGATGGATGGATGGATGGATGGATGCCTGCATGCACGTATGTATTTTTTGGATGGATGGATAAATGGATGCCTGCATGCACGTATGTATTTTTTTGATGGATTAATGGATGGATGGATGCCTACATGCACGTATGTATATTTTGGATGGATGGATGGATATACATGGTTGTGTTTCAGTAGTTTGTTTTTAAATACATACTTGATGGGTCTAATGGAAATCCTTCATCCCGTGATATCATTAATAATACTGGACGACGCCGGAATTTTCCACAAGTAAACATTTTTTCTGGACTGCCTTTTAGAAATTCCCCATCAATGATAACCCAATTATCCTATTGAATTATAAAAAGTAATTAGAAAAATAGTAAAAAGTACACATCGTTGTTTGTTAATCTGAGTCAAATTTATTTTGTCGTCTTAACGTACGTTTTAAAGTTCTTGTTTGATGTCCAAATAATCTGAAAAACGTGCCCGAAAATTCAATTTTCAAAAAAATATCTTTTATTTGTGTAGTGTTAATTCATCTTAGATAATTTAGTTTTGTCTTGAAATTATTGGTATTGACACCAAGCTTTTTATGCTTTAAATAAAGGATTTTAGAATTCCGCTTATCTATTTTTGCTTTACAGTCTCACTGATTTATCCATCCATGACTTTCAAATGTTTGGGTTTTAGAGTGTTTTAATGAAGGTAAATCAAGCAAGCCCTTCGAAAGCATGATATATATTAAGTCTTATTTTCATTTTGAATACGATTGAACCGCTCTCATTATATCTTTTTCTGCATTAACATTTTTGAAAGAATACAATTGTCATTATAAGACATTTTAATGTCAGTGGATTAAGCATTCCGAGCTGTTCGTCAAAGTCTTTTAAGCGGTATTGTGTATCATGTGTACGTTTTTTAAATAAAGCCGAAGTGACGCCCGCTTCCACAATATTTGTTTCTTTCAGTTCTTGTTAGTTGGAAGAAAGTACAATAATAAGAGTCCCGATGGCTTTTTGTACAGGAATTATACTCAAGTATGAAAGGTTGACTTCCATTTTCATCATAAATTAAAACATATACGTAATTTCATTTCTAGATACAAGTACATATACACAATTAAATGCTTCGAAACATAGAAAAAAGATTACGCAATGAGAATCTAGCGTATAACATTCATATTTTAGGCGTATTTCAATTAAACTATGTTAGCTATTATACTTTTGAAGAGTGGTGGTATCTCCCATAATTGAGTGGGAAGAAATATATTTTAGAATAATACATCGGCTCGATGACAGAAAATGACGACAGTACAGCTATGCACTTCCAAATATGAAATCAATTCAAAACTTCAAACCTGACTGATTGTTGAATAAAAAATATCTAGAAGTGTGGAATACACTGTGTTTATTTTATTGTCACAATGAGTGATCAATAAGAAAGGCCTCTCTATACAAAGTACGTGATTTGCGCATGTTGACTTGCCAACAGTACAGGGGTTGACTCATCTTTAAGACAGCAACTGCCCTTGTTTGACCCCCAACCCCCAAACAAACCATACCTACAAATGATCTTCACTTCTAGATTCAATTTTTTTAACTACTTGACTGTATCAAATTATCCCAAAATTAATAATAAGTAGAAATCAAATTTCAAAACTACTCGATAGTCTCTTAAGAAAAATTTAAACATCTATAATGTGTGAATATACATGCATCAAAGGTGATAATTAACAATATTTGTGTTCTGTTCGATTAATTCAAAAGAAAGTTCGCAGAAATGTGTTGCTAGAACTTAACAACAAATTGCACAAAGACAAATAAGTTCTAACGGTACATGTTGATTCCTTTTCAACGTTATACTTATCTACTTAATTAGGAATTACTTGAACAGTTTATTACTCACCAGTTGTGGCTCTGTAGTGATCAGACTGTAACCCGGTCGACAATTGTGAGGAATACTTGATACTCTACTGGATTGTACACAAAATGAAGGAAACCAGTGCGAAATCGGTGTGCCACTGTGCATTATTGTATTTCTAAATAATCCTGTTAGAGAAGTTAAAAGCATGAAGTTAAAAGCATGTAGGAATCAACACTTATCAATGACCAAATTAATTATCACAACTTTTTATAATTCAATATCAGACATCGTGTGGAATAAATGAGATAAATCTTTCGTTTAGAAGCGTCACAATTAATGAATAAACAGAGGCATATACGTTATGCCTATTTGGTCGGCAATGCAGGCACAAATAACATAAAGAGGGGTACGTACAATCAGGATGTTTTTCAATTGGTACGAAGTCTAGTATATTAACAATGCAGGTAATGTTTACACAAATATAAGTGGAATCATTTAGAAGGTACTGCATTTATAATGACGCCTAGTGTATCGCTAGAACATGCACCTCTTACCCTGCACACACCGGGTAGTGTAGTGATTGTTTTTTCTCAGTTTCATTGTGCCTAGAGAATGAAACAGATCAATTGACTCAAACAAATTTACGGGCTGTATTTTAAACTTTTCATCTTTCATGGTATATTCATACCTTTGGTCAAATCTGATAGTAAGTGAACACCAACGTCCCCGGCGCCAGCACTATGTCCATATAAGGTAACTTTAGACGGGTTACCATTGAAATACTTGATATTTCTTTGTATCCATTTCATAACCAATACTTGATCCATAAGACCATTGTTGCCCTTTATACCTTTACTTGGATCGGCAAAAAACCCTGTTAATGTTGTAAAAGAATGCAGAACGTTATAAACATTTGGATAATTTACATATAATTTAAAGTCATAATCAAGTTTTGTATTTATTCAATTTGTTCTTTGTATTTGTCCTGTGTGAGTTTAAAATTGAAATACACATTTTTGAAGTAGATGAAAATGTATCTGGAAAGGAAATTTTTTTATTGTTTGCCATTGAAAAAAAGTTGAAACCAGTAAAAGAATTATGAAATGTTCTAAAAGGAAAGGAAGGATACACATATACCGATGTTAATTCAATAATCAATACTTGTGAAAATTTCGATAATGGACTGGAATTCAGATGGAAAATTAAACCAAATACACTCAGTAAAAAATAATAAAGAATGTACAATGGTCGGATATTGAAAAAAAATAAACAATTTCAACTTAATGTTCTCTTAAAGCAAATCAAATTAAAAAATGAAGCAAACATTATCGAGAAAAGTTTGGAAAAGTGTTGCTTTGACATATTAAATTTATTAAATAAATCAATAGTCATTTTGGCATTTCGGTTAAAACAATTTTTGGTTTTAATTATTTTGCATCTCAAGCTTTTGTGCTTAATACTTGTCTTGCGCGCTAGAAATGTTATTTTATCCTGAAAAATGGGGCTTTAGATTACAACGTTTGTGCTGGTCTTAGATATATTATACCTAGATTGGCGAGTCTATAGTTGAAAGTGATAACAATGATTTCTCCATGTGCAGCTAAGATGTCACCATCAAACACAGCTCCCATTCCTTGAGAATTAGAACCTCCATGTATGTACAGCAGAATCGGCAGTGCCCTTTTATTGATCTGTGATTTCGCAACAAAATAGAAATTGTTTGAAAATACTCTTTACTTTAAATAATGAATTGGTTAAAATTTAATTACAACTGAAATTGTATTTTTCTTTATTATGAAAATATAACATCCATTTGTGTTTGAATTATATTTTTAGCTAGAATTATAAGCGAGTGTTGCATAATTTGTATTTATATTCATTAAATAACTATTTTATTTCAGACTTAACTATGAGTTCAAATTCCCTAAATAAAATATCAAGTCATAATTCTTTTTAACAGCATCAGATAAACACTTTAAGTTTGGGGATTCTGAAGTTATAACATACTCTTGGTACATAAATGTTCATATATAGACAGTCTTCGTTAAAGTTGTCAAACCCGGGTCTATGAAAATTTATTTGGGCCCGTTGCTCCTGTGGGCATGCTGGTGGAAGATTTGTTGTGTCTAAAATGCGAGGACTCCATCTCAGAGGCTTCTGTGGTCTCTGTAAATAATGTATATTTTTATATTCAAAAATCTTGCCAGACATAGTACTGTTATCGTAAATAAAATAGTAAGATATCAAAATTTTCGTAATAAATAATATTTTTTGGGGAAAATAAGTCATTTAAAGCAATATCGGCTAGTTGATTTACCGCAATAAGTAATTAAGGCAACAGTTGATTTGAATGTTACGTTTTTTTTTTTCAACAAGTGAAAAATATACAGCTCGTATATTGAATGTGTAATAATTTACACATTGGTCTTATTCAAATATAAAAACAGAATGAATCAGATAGATATGTGCCTTTCAAGCATCGTGTTTTAAAAACCACTGTATCCCAAATGCTTTAACATAAATGCTAGTATGTCATGCTGGTCCCATGAGTATTAAGGGAAAACAAGCAAATGTGATGCAAAAGGCATTCTTGAATTTTTCACTGAAATCTTATTTAATATTCCCAAAATGTTATTCTAAAACTCAAGTGTTGAACACATCATTTGATGATCACATCTAACGAATGAAAATCAACTGACAGTTTCCAAACCTGGTTAAGACAATTTCTTATGTAGAAAATGGTGGATTTAACCTGGTTTTAAAGCTAGCTAAAAGTCTCACTCGTATGACAGTCGCATAGAATTCCATTATATTGACAACAATATGTGAGCAAAACAAACAGACATAATAGGTGAAAACGTCAGAAAAATTCGGTAAAGCAGAAATACCAACATTTAAAAGACTTGTCAACCTTTATTTCCTCCTTCTTTCCTGCACTCACTGATTGAAAATCCTTGTATTGTTCCTCGCTATATTGGAATTTAACAGCCACAGCGTGCATAAGCCTTGTTAATGATTACTAGTACGTATTTACCGTTATATATAAAAAGTAATACATAATTATGTATATTATGTCTTGTACTTTTATTATTTTCACTAAGTCATTTTCTTAATGTCATGTATGCAATCAACGCCATTGGAGTATATTTTACATTTACTTACAATCAAAACAAATATACAGGAAATAAAAATGATACTTAATAAGATATCCACCTGTTTTATCTACTTATGCATAAATGATAGAATACATTCGACTTGCTCTTATTAGCTTATTGACAATGCATTCAAGTGAGATGATATCGTATGTGCATTTCTCATCACATTCGACCATTCATTTTCAGGCAGAATATAGATAAGACTGCGACCACTTTGTCAAGCATACGTATTTAAAAAAAAGAAGATGAACGCCTATAACTAACATTCTAATTAATTGAGAACAATGGGTAGATGTGGCATTTTCATTGGCATTGTGTATACATCTATATAATTTTCAGTACTTTCAAATGTTCAAAAAATCTTTCATAACCATCTACGCAATTAGTTCCTTTATATTGAGCTGACTTTTTAATTGTTCGCGGCCCTCGCATCAACTATTTGCAAGCATAATTTGATGTCATTTAAAAAAAAATGCTCGATAGAAAAAATCCCGCAACTGCAACGATTCAATCTGAAAATGAATAACATAATCATCTGCTCTTTTGTTGTTTTGGGGGATAAAATGACAAAATTGCACAATGTTATGTGATTTAAATTTCCTCCCTCACTTATCTAAATTAATTATCTAATTTATGCTCATATCACAGCTAGTCAAGATAATTGGTGGTACTGATCTTTTAATAATTAAACATTCCCCTACCTTGTAGCGTAGATGACCCGTCGGAGGAGATGCATATGGAACACCAAGATATTCCTCCACTTCTACGTGCGGGACTCGAAAAGTAATTTTTCCGCGTATTTTTCCATAACGCGTTCTTTTTGTACATGTAGGAAAACACTGGGTTGTACCCAAAACAAAAGCCAAAAAGATTAAAATCTTGGACATTTTGTTGTTTAGTGGTTTGTCCTGCTACTTCCCGATAAACGATTGATGACAATAACAGTAACTTATAGTACATATGCAGTTTTTAAATTTGAAAATAGCTAATTGTTTGTTGCTATTGTAACATGTGTAAAATGACAAGGGAGTTTTTTGGGGCAACAGGTTTTATTTATTGACAAATAGGATTGGAAAATATTTTTAAGAAGTTATATCCTTACGTAAATTAAAATATACCATACAAGATTGAATAGTACATCATAAGATGTAGAAAGCATATTTAAAGTGAAGCTTTATACGAGAATACAACTAAGAAAAATGAGTAAACTCTCGAAGATGTCGAAACAACAAGCAGTCCCCGATAATTAGTCAAATGTCTACAGATCTCAAACCCGCTTGCAGAACTCAATTAAAGACTGATAGAGCAATTTTAACACCGACTGTCAATATGAAAGTTATCAAATTCAGCTATATAGGGTGTTGTCAAGTTGAAAGGCTAACACGGACGGAAGATCAAAATTCAGACGAAAATTTTAGTAATAAAAGATAATATTTACAAGATTGGCAACGATAGTACATTGTACATGTATTAGAAAAATAATATGGGGAAAATTTACATAACATACAACTTGCACTTTAAAGATACGAGTTTCTTACACTTTGAAAAGTTTAACTGTTGACTCATTCTTCCGACAATTTTACAAATGCCGATGTATATGTTCCAAGTTTTGTGATCACATTCCGTCCTGTTTATCCGCGAATGAGACATCACCGAATTACATTTATCACCAAAATTGTACTTAATGAAAAGCACAACGAGTGACACAAGTCTGCTTATCCTTCATAGTACCTGAGATCATTTCCTGTTTTGGAAGTCATCGTGTTGATCAGTCTTTAACTTTTTTATGTTGTATTTTGTAGACTGGGATTAGTCTTTTTTTCGTTTTACGTGTTGTCATACTTTTTTCAGTCTTCCACGTCTATTTAATAAACATTAAAAAATATCCAAACTCAGTACTGGTTGACTTAAGATGATTTCGGCTATTTTAAGATCATGTGTATCATTTGGTTATATAAATCTATCTTTTTTGCTATTGCGTTGTCAGTTTGCCTACAACTTATGAGTTTGAATGTTCCTTTGGTATCTTCTGTCTCGCTCTTGAAAAAAACTTGTTGTTATGGGATTTCCCCCTCTTCTCTACAAAAAGAGTGTTGTTGTTCCAGCAGACAAGCCTTTACATGTTTGTTCTGTATACAAAAAAAATAACTGAATTGCCTCACAAAACATCTTTGACACTTATTATAGATTTACTTATATAATTGACAATTTTTTTTAAGTAAATCTGAAATATATCCTTCTTAGGTTTTAACGTAGAAAAAACACGACACAAAACCTTCTTTCTTTAGATTAGGGATCCAAAGCTTTCCAAACAGTCTTTTAAAAACCATATATAGCAGACAGGCTTGTTTATATGTTCAATTTAGCATATTTCTAAAATTATTACTACTACGTTTTCTACAGTAAAAATGGCCTTCAAGAATATTGTAATGTGTTATACTCAACCAGCGGTGAAACTTCGATCACTTTTTAGCTACTGAATCAGATAAGAGACTACAATCAAGGATCTTCGAAAAACGTGACGAAATACGTTTATTTCCAATTCCACATGAGGTGTAGGATATACTTACCCTTAAGGAACACATGCAATCACCCCCGGTTTTGTTATGGTTGGTGTCACGGAGTTTTTATTTATTATAGTATTCATGGTTTAGCTCGTTCAATGCTGTCTCTTTTTTATGTTTTCGTTTTTTGCATTTGCGTTGTCAGTTTGTTTTCGAGTAATGACTTGGGATATCCCTTTGATATATTGGGCATCTCTCTTCTCTCATGCATGTCTCTGTAGAAGAAACTGATAAAAAATTCTTATAACTTTATTAGCCAGAAGTGCGTATAATGTATTCATCAGTGGCGCTCGAATCAAAACAGCTCGAATGCCAAGTCAAATACGAAGTTGAAGAGTATTAAAAACGAAGATTCATAAAAGAGGGACGAAAGATACCAAAGGGACAGTCAAACTCAGAAATCTAAAATAAACTGACAACGCCATGGCTAAAAATGAAAAAGACAAACAGACAAACAATAGCACACATGACACAACATAGAAAACTAAAGAATAAACAACACGAACCCCACCAAAAACTAGAGGTGATCTCATGTGCTCCGGAAGTGTAAGCAGATCCTGCTCCACATGTGGCACCCGTCGTGTTGCTTATGTGATAACAAAACCGGTAAATAGTCTAATTCGGTCGGTCACATTCATAAAAGGGAAGGGGATTGTAGTTACGACGTAAGGAACATATCCGATATCATTTGTGAAACGGTTATTTCATAACGGTCAACAAATTCGTGATGGCGTCCGTACAATTTACGAAGGGATGATTTCAACTTCACCATTTGGAACTCTTGGTTTAATTGCTTCCTTGTGAGCAGCAACCCTCTATCAAGAAAATCATGATAGGAAATGCAAGCACGGGAATATCGTATCAATTGGGAGATATATACCCCGTATGCAGGTGCTGCTGGAATGTTGCTACTTAGAAATGGAAAGGTCACAATTGGAAAGCTGAAATCATCTCTTTTGTCGTAAAGTTTTGTTTTCAACCGACCCTCATTGTCAATTTCTAGATGTTAGTCAATATATGAGGCTGACTTAACTGTATCTGTAGTATCCTTTATCTCTAGTTCTATGGGATAGATGCGTTCCACAAAGTCACCAAATTTTGAATTATTTAGTGAAAGAACATCATCTATATAGCGGAAAGTAGAGTTATAGGATATTGCTAACTTCTTGTTTTTCTTCCTAATAATAATAAAGAAACAAGGCATTGTGCCAAATACAAATAAACCAATCTATGCCTTGGGGTAGACAAACCTTAGTGTTTTGTTAATTTTGGAACATTTTTTAAAAGATCGTATTTGACGTTGGTGTATCTCTATTGATAAGTTTCACTTGTTGATGTTCACTTTATATACTGACTTCATTGATAGAACTGTTGTCCTTAAAAAAAACCTGCTTCAACAGGAAAACGACTAAATCAAAATTATAAAAGTTTTATGGTTATTATAATGAATTGGTTGACCTCAGCAATGTGTCTGTGTTTCAACTGATAAGAAATACGCTTCGCGGTTTTAGATTTGCGGATATAAAAATATTCGCCTGGTGTGTAATTAGCTGACTGTGACATTTTGACCAAGTCTGGATTTGTATGGTGGTGTTAAATGCAAATCAGGAGCTGCTTGGCATTACTTCTCACTTGCTCCTTATTGGAGTTTTATTGCAATTCCTACATTTTTGTTAACATTGATTTAACTGAGCTATGCAAAACTATTGTTGCCTCATATTTAAAGTGACTGAAAAAATGTACCCAAGAACAACAAAATATTGATATTTTGTCATTGTTATGTTTCTTAAACCTTATATTAAAATCTATAAACTTGTTAAGACATGATGCATTTAACTTTGTTGCACCGCTAAATTAAAAATGTTGTTACATAGATATTTTAATTGATTATACAAGGTGGGATAGTGCATCATAAGATGAAGAAAGCACTTGAACGGAAAACTTTATACGAGAATACGACTGAGAACTAATTGAATTGGTTTTATTTCATAACTTCTCGAAGATGTCGAAACAACAGGTAGTGACCGATAACTGGCCAAATGCCTTCAGATCGGCAAAACATAATCAAAGAGAGCAATCTCAACACCTACTTTCAGTATGAATTTATCAAACTTAGCTATATAGGGTGTTGTCAAGTTGAAACAATAACTCGGACGAAATTTTAAATTTCAGACAGCAAATATTAAAGGAAGAACATGTCTACAGATTGTCGAAGATTTAAGATTGTACATATATAAGAAAAGTGAATTGAGAAAAAAAAAATCAAAGAATACAACTTGCACTTTAAGAGTTAGAGGATCATGCCTGAAAACAGGTCAGAAGCTATTAAGATTAGTGTTGTCTAATCGAACAGTTTTGACTTACAGGTTACTCGGATGAATGTTCGACCGATTAATCGGTTAAGCGATATGTTAAGTTGATGTTTGAAGACCTTATCTATAGTACCCAGTACGATTTTAATAATACGATAAATTTAGGTTTGTCCTTTGATAATTAATTGTATGAATTTCTATAAATTGTATGTTTTTCAATTGGATTTTGATTTGTTTTGATTAGATTTTAAATCTTTTTTCGTCTCTTGATTTAAAAACAAATCAAAATAATAACCTTGAAATCATACAAATTAATCTATGGAATATTCATACAATTTATCGAAATTCATACAATGTATCGAAATTCATACAATTTATCGAAATTCATACAATGTATCGAAATTCATACAATTTATCGAAATTCATACAATTTATCGAAATCCATATAATTTATCGAACATCAATAAATATGTTAAACTTTTACTCAAACTTTATGTTGAAGCTAAAAACATATATTTTTTATAGAACATCAATACATACGTTATACTCTTTCTATAAATTTTGTGTAGTTCAAGCTATGTCAGATTATATTAACTCTAAGAAGCAATACCAGTTGAAGGGAAACTTCACAAGCGGCAACTATCCATGCATTTCTCTTTATTATCAGCCAAAAATCAAACTATTCAAGATCTTTTACAAAGCTTCTTCTTTTGTGCAATGGAAACACTCCAATAACTAGTATACGATCTTCCAAATATATGGAAACTTCAAAGCAATCTGCCTATTAAATCTTATAATATTTTAGGGTTTTCATATCACCATCATACGCAGACATTCCCAGCACCACTCTTGATATTTCCAGCATAGAATACAAATTTTGAGATGATATGAGATCTTTTTCTTGAGATTGATAATGACAAGACACCTAAAATTTAGGATCACAAATGTGGGTATTTCAGTTTTTCTATTGTCAACTTTCCATTCTTAATAAATATCATATAATATCATATAATAACTCCAAGCCTTTGTAATCCTAAATTTTAGGTGTCTTGTCAACATCAATCTCAAGAAAAAGATGTCATATCATCTCAAAATTACAGATACAGATGATGCCCTGGCTTGCTTTCAGCTTCCCAATTGTGAACTTTCCATGTCTATGTAGCAACATTCTAGGCAGCAGCGCCTGCATGCGGATCAGATATCTTTAAATCGATACGATATTCCCGGGCTTGTATTACCTATCATGATTCTCTTCATAGAGGGTTGTTGCTCACAAGGAAGCTATTTAACGAAGAGTTCCAAATGCTGAAGTTGAAATCATCCCTTCGTAATTTTTACTGACGCCATCACGAGTTGGTTGACCGTTATGGAATAACCGTTTCGCAGATGATATCGGATATGTTCTTTATGTCGTAACTACAATCTCCTTCCCCTTTCACGAATGTGACCTACCCAATTGGACTATTAACCGAGTTTGTAATGACATGAACAACACGACGGGTGCCACATGTGGAGCAGGATCTGCTTACCCTTATGGTGTACTTGAAATCACCCCCCCCCCCAGTTTTTAGTGTGGTTCGTGTTGCTTAGTCTTTCGTTTTCTATGTAGTGTCTTATGCACTATTATTTGTTTGTTTGTCTTTTTCTTTGTTAGCCATGGCGTTGTCTGTGTATTTATGATATATGAAGTTGATTGTCCCTCTAGTAAGCAGTTATTCATCTCAATTATTATGATATATGTTTTGGAAGCAAAATCACTGATCTCAAATTTGCATTGAAAGGGATTATTGGTATATGATGATTTTTAGATAATCAAAGAAAGAACAAAACAAATGTTTTTTGATAGATTATTTTTAATTCTTCATCATGTCGTTCTTGCTTTGATATACAAGAATGTATTACATATAACCGTTGTATTTTTTATAGTTATAGTGACATTTGAAATTAAAGGGATACAAATATTTGTACCAAAAGTCAAGTTTTGGTTGTTTAAAATTGATTTCGTTGGTAATAACTGTTTTGCCGTTGACATAATTCAGTTTGTTGATAGATTTTTTCTCCGAATTGTACTTCTTCAATCTCAAATCACAGGATCTCCAGTTTCTAGAATGCATCAAAATTGATGAACAAGTATATATGTGTAATCAATATTTTTTTCACTTATCTATTTGCTGTTTATATATATGTAAGTTTTTTACACTATTTCTTTTTTGTGTCTAATTTTTGCTATTTTAACTATTAGATTTATTAAAACCTATAGCGCAGATATACATTCATACAGACAGAATTTTTTTATTTTTTTGTTTTGGCTTTTTTTTCCCTTTGATGCATACTTTTTTGTGTCAGTTAATTGCTGAATTGTGTTACATTCAATCTTCCATTGTGCATCCAATGTTAGCCGGAATTTGTCGTTTAAGGTAAGTTAGTAACCCTCATTTTAACGTACAATGTAGTAAACAGTTTATAATGGGTTGTCCTCCAAAAGAGGTCATATAAATGACTTATATCGATATTTATTAATTTCACTCAAACTTTATCAGAAACAGCCCTTCGAAGTATGCATTTTCGGGGAAATTTTGGAATATAAGACAAATTTGTTTTACAAAATTCTTATATTATCCAATCATTACATTGCACACACTGATTTATTAATTTTCACTTAGTAGTAATACCTTACATAATTATTGGTTGAAGGTGTTCGGTTGATTAAAACACTCAGTGGAGAGAAAAAAGCACAACGTTGTCTTGTGTGATAATGTTTTCCAGCGTGTGTTAATCTTCCCTAACACCTTCATCCAAGGGCAGTGTGTTTTAATATCATACCCTTTTTTGACAAAATTGCTGATAAGTTGCATCGTCCTTTTAGAAACCTCTGCATCACGTGGTGTATATGAGAACTTTGGATGTCCTACTGTCGGTACACCAAATACATAAAATATATCCCATCCATGTTGTACTCCTAGTAACAAAATAATCAGAATTATAATTTACACTCAGTCTTATAAGTAGGATAATTTTCTTTTCAAGTTTAAAGAGCATTTTTACAAATATTATTTCAACTGATCGGACGGAGCTTGTGTTTTAATTTGCATAAGGACAGTCTATTTGAAGATGTGTGTGATAAGGATGATTGCCGTTATAATACTAATTGAATTATAATCACTAATCAGTGTCCCCATTGAATATACAAAAGAACTGATTGTATGATATGGGACGAATAACTGGACACGTCATTGATAAGCGTATCCCAAAACTCCTGTCTATAGATCTTAATTGAGCGAACTTCTTTAACTCCGCCCAGTCAAGAGAAATAAATCAAGTAATACCATTCATTCAAAAATACTAATCTTTCGAGCTTTTATGATCGTAATTGGTCTTTCACATCATCTGCGTTATATCTAAGAATAAGGGAACATCAATTTAAATCATACAAAGCGGGACTAACTTATAAAAACGGGATATGGAACGATACAGCATAGCCAGGTTAACTAATGCACACTTATATTTGCTTTTACCAGTAGAAATTACTGTATTACCTATCCAATCAGGCCCGGGTACGTTTTGAGAAACATAATCAAAACTGAGTGTATAAACGTTCTTCTGCCATTTAGACATCATGTCTGCTAGTTTCATCATTGGCGCAAAGATTCCTAAATCTGCCCTGACTTGTAAGGCCTGAAATAATAATATATTTTCGGGTACATTTGATAAATCAATTCACTATCAAATCTTAATATCAGACGATCTTTTTCCTACATTTGCGTAATTGCTCTAAAGATTCCTTTCTCTAACTTTTGTGCTACTTTCATATTTCTTGAGAGGTGTGAGAAAAATGTTTTTCATCACTAGTGAATATCTATTCGCAGCACACGATTGGTCGAAATTTAATTATGACGTTAGTTTTTCTTCAATTTCTTCTGAATTTCATATTGTGACGTCCTTAAAAAAGGTGACCATGCCTGATGACGTCACATATAAATGACACAACTGTCTGCAAACCTTTGAAAAGGGATGATAAAAATCGTTAGGGGAACAGATTCCAACCACTATAACTCTTGTATTACGATGCTTCTCCACTCTAAACAGTTCGATTTTGATTATTTATAAAGCTCGACAAGCCTCTCGCTTTTGTTATTAAAATTTAACTGTCTAGAGGGCGGACATATCGTTACACACTTTTTGAAGTGATTCAATCTATATTTTTAAAATTTGTTCTTTATGGATATTTTTAACATTGATATGTGCATGTTGTTATCAAAACAAAAATGTCCTACAACATTTATTGACGTCACAATTTCCGTTCGCAGGTAAAGCAATGACACGACTCTGTTCTTCCAATAAAATATATCTATGATATTGTGTCAACTTACTGGAGGATAACTTGATAGATTCAGTCTTTCCCAGATCTTTATTTCTTTTTTCACATTATCTACAAAATAGATATGCTTGATAAAAAAAACCACATCTAATGAAAACAGAATTTATTTCAACGGTTTTTGATAGGTTTTTTTTGTGTTGTGTTTATTTATTTATTCTACATATTTATTCAAAGATGTCTTTTTATTATGTTTAGCATTTGTTGTTTTTACTTCAAACATGCGTATCTGGTTCACTAGAAATGTAACCGATTATGTTATTCTATCGAGTACGACTTATAACCGGTTTTCATTTCAAGATTTTCTCGAATTTTAGTTTGACTTGTTGTTCTAAAGTTTATCGGTTCAATCATTAATTTTGTAGTAATTTTGAGATAATCCTTTTTTTTTTTTACATTTACAGCTAATTTGTCAAGACAATCAAAAGAATTGACAATGATTTTTAAGATATCATGTATTTTCAATGTTATTTAAGTATTTTTCATACATGTTATCTAATTGGAATTGGTTTGGTAGAACTCTGAAAACCCTATTAAGTGCATTAAACTACGTAGCGCTTTGTTAAATTAGAAACGTTTTGTGTTGAATTTTTAAACAATCACATGGAAAGAATCATGGTTGATAATCCAACACTACGCCATTTGACATTTATCATCTATTTTCCATTAACCTAATAAATAATTATCTAAAGTACCTGCAAAATCAGGTTTTTCTGCAAAAAGATTCGGCCCGTAAAATCCGAGTGCCTGGTCTAAATTTGGTTCTCTGAATGCTGAAATATAGCGGAAAAATAATTCCTAGTTTGAATTCATTGATTTTTTCAGTTTTAATCAGATCTTAACATATAATATGTTAACACCTTTCATACGTTTATTCATTGTATGTACGATTTCAACGTATGTAAAATAAGGCAGAACATCATCAACAGTGTCTTTCTCGGTAAATATCTTGGGAATACGCCTATACCAAGTCAGGAATATGTCAGTTGTTTTGAAGTCGTTGTGATTCTTGATAAAGTCGAGCGTTTTGTTTTCGACTGGTTTTATAGAATATTTGGAATTTTCCTTCAAGTTCGGTAATTTTTCTAATAAATTTTAATGTCTATATCTTGTTTTTCTTTTTTCTTTTAGGAATTTTAATTAATGACAGTTGTGAAACCGAAAAATCTAATGTATTTGAGAGTCCTTTAGCAAGTAGTATACTGTGTATTCATTTATTTTTGTTGGTACCAATTTTGGTGGGTTAAGGAAAACTAAAATAGTCCTGGATATTTATTTTCGTGATTTTGTTGAAGTCTGCAGATACGCCTACAGAAAATTTGTTAGGCGTTTAACATTTAATTTCGTTGTTCACCTGTACCCACGAAATCCACTAAAAATGGTATCCAACAAATAATAATGAATCCACAGTATGCCGGTATTCAAAATGTATTTCATTTATGAAGTATGTTTGTATGGATGGAGGAAAGGATAGATGGATGGAGGATAGAAAATATACATGGAGCCATTTCAGTAGTTTGTTTAAAATACATACTTGATATATCTAATGGGTGCCCTTCATCTCTTGACATCATTAATAACACTGGACCAGGGTGGAATTTTCCACAAGTATACAGTTTTTCTGGACTGCCTTTTAGAAATTCCCCATCAATTACAACCCAATTAATCTATTAAATTATAAAAAGTAATAAGTAAAAGGTTAAAAAGTATGTACATACTCGAAAGATTCCTAAGAAAAAATAAATACATATATTCTGCAAATGTGCATGCATCTAAAGCCAAAGTAAACAATATTTGTGTACGGTTAAAATAATGAAGAAAGTTTAGCGATATGTGTTGTTAGAACTTTACATCGAACTGCAAACGAATACAAATATAACGAAGTTAACAGAATTCAAACGTTATATGTTGTCTCCTTTCCAACGTTATATTTAGCTACTTTTAAACAGGAACTTATTAACCAGATCATTACTCACCTGTTGTTTCTCTGTAGTGATCAGACTGTAACCTGGTCGACAATTTTGAGGAATATTTGAGACTCTACTGGTTGTTATACACTTTGAAAGAAACCAGTGCGAAATCGGTGCGCCACTATGGATTATTGAATTTCTAAATAACCCTGTGGGAGTGGATACAAGCATATATGAATAAACACTTATTAATGACAATAAAACATATCATTATTTTGTATAATTACATATCTGACTGCGTTTGATAACATGGATATTGTGATAATTATGTTAAGATATAAAAATTAAAAAAATGAAGCCATAAACAGAGCCATATACTTTATGCCTAGTCTGTCGACAATGTAGGCATCAAGAACATAAATAGGAGTGAAAACATTGAAAATGTACTCTAATTTGAATGACACATAGTCTATCAACAATTAGGGTACATTCTAAAAAATCAATAGGAGAAAATACAATGAAAATTACTCTAATTGGTACGACGCCTAGACTGTCAACAATTCAGGCACAAATAGAAGTAAAATCATTTAGAATATACTGCATTTAGAATGACGCCTAGTATAGTTAATACTTCAGTTTCATTATGTATATCTCTTTCATATTCATTTGTTAAAATTTACTGTTTGCAATAGCATGAATTGTTCTATATAATAAGGATGTTCTTATCCCGGGCATAAAAACAATGCCGTATTTGGCAAAACCTTTTCAACTTTTGATCTTCAGTGCTGTACAACTTTGTACCTTTTTCACTTTCGATCTTTTATATCTGGGCGTTATGTATTCGGGTTTAGTTTTCTGTAATTAGTTAATACTTCAGTTTCTTTATGTATATCTCTTTCATATTCATTTGATAAAATTTACTGTTTGCAATAGCATGAATTGTTCTATATAATAAGAATGTTCTTATCCCGGGCATAAAAACAATGCCGTATTTGGCGAAACCTTTTCAACTTTTTATCTCCAGTGCTGTACAACTTTGTACTTTTTTCACTTTCGATCTTTTATATGTGGGCGTCACTTGTAAGTCCTGTGTGGACAAGGCGCGTTTTTGGCGTATTGAATTTTAAACCTGATGCTTTTTGTTATCTATTAATCATGTTTTTCTTTGTCTAATATGTTCTCCTATTTATTTGTATTGTAGTCCTGTAATATTATGTTGTCATTTCAATGTTATATTTAACTTTGCCATTAAAGTGCGAGGTTTGGCATGCCACAAAACCAGGTTCAACCCACCACTTTTATTCCCCTTTAAAAGTGTCCTGTACCAAGTCAGGAAGATGGCCATTGTTATATTATTGTTCGTTTCTGTGTGTGTTGCATTTTAACGTTGAGTCGTTTGTGTTTTCTCTTATTTTTGAGATATTGAGATCAGACGTGGCACGGTACTTGTCTATCCCAAATTCATGTATTTGGTTTTCATGTTATATTTGTTATTCTCGTGGTGTTTTGTCTGATGCTTGGTCCGTTTCTGTGTGTGTTACGTTTCGGTGTTATGTCGTTGTTCTCCTCTTATATTTAATGCGTTTCCTTCGGTTTTAGGTTGTTACCCCGATTTTGTTTTTTGTCCCTGGATTTATGAGTTTTGAACAGCGGTATACTACTGTTGCCTTTATGTATCGACAAAGCATGCACTTCTTACTATGCACGCTCGGACAGTGATTGTTTTTCTCGGAGTTATTGTGCCAAGGAATGAAACATTTTGTTTGACTTCAAATATTCTAAAGACTGTATATTAAATTATTTACATGTTATGGTATATTTTTTTCATTATTTTCAAACCTTTAGCCAAATCTGATAGTAAGTGAACACCAGCGTTCCCAGCTCCAGCACTATGTCCATATAAGGTAACTTTAGACGGGTCACCATTGAAATACTTGATATTTCTTTTTATCCATTTCATAGCCAATACTTGATCAATAAGACCATTGTTGCCCTTTATACCTTTACTTGGATCGGCAAAAAACCCTGATAATTTATATATAATTTATGGTCATATTCATGTTTTGTATAATCTCAATTTGTTCTTTGTATTTGTCCTGTTAAAGTTTAGAATTCAAATACACATTAAGAACATTTGGCAGAAAACCAGATTTTTTAAGTAGATGTACATGTATCTGGAAAGGTATCTAAAAAAAACATGTTTAATCCCGCCACAATTTTACGTCTGTCCAAAGTCAGGAGCCTCTGGCCTTTGTTAGACTCGTATGATTTTTAATTTTAGTTTCTTGTGTATAACTCGGAGTTTAGTATGACGTCCATTATCACTGAACTAGTATACACATTTGTTTAGGTAACAGCTGAAGGACGCCTCCGGGTGCTGGAGTTTCTCACTACATTAAAGACCAATTGGTGGCCTTCGGCTGTTGTCTGCTCTATGGTCGGGTTGTTGTTTATTTAACACTTTCCCCATTTCCATTCTCAATTTTATGTTTTCATTGTTTGTCATTGGAAAAAGTTGTAACCACTGATAGAATTGTGAAATACACTAAAAGGAAAAGAAGAATACAAATATACCGATGTTAATTTGATAATAAATAAATAAACTGGAATTTAGATGGAAAATAAAACCAAAGACACTCAGTAAAAATATAATAAAGAATAAACAACCTATGTTGAAATACGAAAATAATTTCCAATGGAGACGATAAGCAATGTTAGAAAGGTAGGGATTGAAACTATGAACTTTAAAGTTGAAAATTGGAAGATTTTTAATATATATAATCGTATCTGAAAGTCACATGCTTTGCTTGCGAAAAGAAACCCCCAAATAGCCAACAAAATAACATTTGTGATGTTCAAAAAACGCTAGATGAATTCTATATTTTGTATTATGATTTATAGCCTTGTGCAAAGTCGTGATTTAAACCACATAATAAGGAAAATTTGTGAATCAGTAAGCGGATATTTTTCCTGAATGATAGGGTTTTAGATTGAAACGTGTGTGTTGATTTATATATACATTATACCTAGATTGCCGAGTCTATAGTTGAAAGTGATGACAATTATTTCTCCATGTGCAGCTAAGATGTCACCATCAAAAACAGCTCCCATTCCTACAATATTGGAACCTCCATGTATGAACAGCAGGATCGGCAGTGCCCTTTTATTGATCTGTTATGACACAAAACTTATATATAAGATAAAATAAGATGACACCATCACGAGTTGGTTGACCGTTATGGAATAACCGTTTCACAAATGATATCGGATATGTTCCTTACGTCGTAACTACAATCCCCTTCCCTTTCATGAATATGACCTACCGAATTAGACTATTTACCGGATTTGTTATTACATAAGCAACACGACGGTTGCCGCATGTGGAGCAGGATCTGCTTACCCTTCCGGAGCACCTGAGATCACTCCTAGTTTTTTGGTGGTGTTCGTGTTGTTTATTCTTTAGTTTTCTATGTTGTGTCGTGTGTGCTGTTGTTTGTTTGTCTTTTTCGTTTTTAGCCATGTCGTTGTCAGTTTGTTTTAGATTTATGAGTTTGACTGTCCCTTTGGTATCTTGCGTCCCTCTTTTATTGCAATAAGCACAATTATGCTATGTCACATTAAAATTTCAACATTATCAAGTTTAAGTAACATGAAATTTATAATAATATATAGTTAGATACATTTTTAAAATACTCTTCACGTTTCATAATAAACTGGTCAAAATTTAAATACATTTTTTTTTTAGATTTAACTACAACCTAAATTGTTTTTGTCTTTATGTTGAATATATATCATCCATTTGTGTTTGATATTTATTTGTAGATAGAATTAAAATCGAGTGTTATATTAGTTGTATTTATTAAATAACTATATAATTTTAGACTTAACTTTTAATTTAAATTTCGTAAATAAAATATCAAGTCATAAATATATTTACAGCATCAGATAAACACTTTAAGTTTGGGTTTCTGAAGCGCTTTTCTTTTTACAATAGATCAAAATATAACATACCCTTGGTACATAGATGTTCATATATAGACAGTCTTCGTTAAAGTTGTCAAACCCGGGTCGATGAAAATTTATTTGGCTCCGTTGCTCCTGTGGGCATGCTGATGGAAGAGTTGTTGTGTCTAAAATGCGAGGATTCCATTTCATAGGCTTCTGTGGTCTCTGCAAATACAATACAATAAATACAATATGCTTTATTTTTTAAAACACTCGTCATATTGACATGCGAAACAAGAGGTAAATAGATACAAAATGCATACAATCAAAGAAATACATAAAACAACTTAGAAATGAAATATATAAATAATTACTTTACTTTATCACAGTGTGGGAACGGAACTGTACGGTTTTCTACTAATTTGGTCATTCGGGAGACTGTCAAGCGGTGCTCCGACATTTGCAAAATAACAAGTTGCTTGATGGAAACTTTGATAAACTATTATGTTGCTATATAACGTTTCTGCTTCAAGTTTTCATAGCTAAAACATTCTTTATGTTAATATGAACCAATAAAATAATAAGAAAGATATATGCATTCAAACGTTTTCCTTAGAATGGTGGAGCTCCGTGTAAAACGATCAAAATTGTCACACAACTGCGATCAAAAATGTCAAGTAAACATCGAAAAATCAATGTTTGCTACCTGAATTTTCACATGTACTTTTTCTGATATATAGTCTTACCTATCTGAAAGTTTAAAAGCCATTGTTCCAGTAGAAATCTAAATATATTCATTTTCTCCATGTCGAATATTTTTATTGACTGTACAATCGCTTGCAAGTTTACTGTAATATCACTCGGAGCCTTCCTGTACAATCGCTTGGAGCTTTTCTTTTAATCGTTTGGCCACCTAGACTACTCCGAAACCTACTTTACCTTGTTATGACTTCACGGTCCAGCTAGCAAGCAAGCTAGTCAAAGGAATTACTTTTTCCTACACACTCATTGCATTTTGCTGTAATAGTTTCTAGTGGCATATGACTAATTATAACTCTTAAGTAGATAATGCTTACTACTATCTCTTCTGACACATTCGTGATCAGTTTATGTTTTCCATGATACTTTTGTCATATAAATATTTATTAAAACTACTGCAATCCAATACAATATATGTCTGGCATGATTTTTCTCTCCTTTTTCTGTTACGATTTAACAGTTACTTATTTGGTTTTTTTTTTCCATTTTTTTTAAACCTAAATTACACACTTAAAAGTGTTAATGATGTATGAAGCTTTCATTTGAATGGATGCAGCCTGCATTAGCGGATCCGGTATGCGGGGAGAGGGAGTTTTGGTGGTTGAAACCCCATTTTTTCCGATTATTTTTTTTATTTTGTGGACGTTTCAGTGTGTTCCGTGGTTTGGACCCCCCTTTTGCAGAAAGGCGGGATCCGCACCTAGTCTGATATCGTCCATAATAGTATGAATATCCGATCATTCATCTGATTTTTTATAGTTTGGTCTTGTGCTGTGCTAGTTTTGGGGAGAAATGAGCGCACACAGACATGTTTAACCCTGCCAAATTCTTTATGTACCTGTTTCAAGTCAAGAGCTCGTAGTTTAGTGGTTGTCGTTGGTTCATGTCTGTCATATATATTTTTCGTAAATTGTTTTATTATGAAATAGGCCGTCAGTTAAATTCGAAATGTATTGATTCTTATTTTTCATGTCGGGATCTTTTATAGCCGACGACTATAATAATTGCTAAAATCCATTTATTTTTTGAACTTTGACAATCATATCACATCTCCTTATTTCTATATTGAAGATATAAATGTGGTTTGATAAAAATGTTGTTCTTACTAAAAAAAAAACGTTCGTTCGTTTGTCGGATGCTATAGTGGGGAATATTAAAAAGTTGCTGAATCGTGACATTGATATAAAAAAAAATCATGTTGGGATCTTTTATAGTTTTCTTTGTCTTTCATATTACAAGTCCTCTCCCATCCTTGATAAAATTTAATTTTACAGGAGCTTTTTCTACCAGTAGCTATAGCTTGTAATAAACAGACATCTCATTTGAAATTATACCACATCTTCTTATTTTAATATCATGTTTATTGACATATACGTGTCTTTTCTTGGATCAGTGGTTAGCTACCACCATTCCACATTCGAATTCCTTGTGTCGATACCCTCACACCTTTTTCAATGGAAAATCAGACAAGCTATGGTACATATCAAGTTACAATATTCCGATCCTGTGATGAGAAATATTTTGTTGTATTGTTCAAATATGTATTTATTATTATTTTTTAAATTGCTGTTAAATAATATATTAAGTAAAATTCAAAATATGCTTATTACCCTTAAAGAGAATCTAATCACCTTTTCGGTATATATAAATATTTATTTTGTAACAGGATTATTTTCAGTTTTATTTTAGATTAGATTCTTAACGTATTTTGTACTGTCCTTTTCTTTTTGTATTGTATATTTATCCAGTGGTTTTGTGTTTATGTGTTACATATTTGTTTTTCGTTAATTTTTTGTACATAAATAAGCCGTTAGTTTTCTCGTTTTACATTGTTTTTTTCGGGGCATTTTATAGCTGACTATGCGGTATGAGCTTTGCTCATTGTTGAAGACCGTACGGTAACCTATAGTTGGTAATTTCTGTGTCATTCTGGTCTCTTGTGGAGAGTTGTCTCTTTGGCAATCATACCACGCCTTCCTTTTCATATCTATTGTACACATTTTGTTTTTGTCTCTGATATAGTCGCCTTAAAAGGGTTCCTTGATAGAATCTAAATTGTCAAAAGGACCGGTTTTATGCTTATTTTCACTTCAAATACCATAGATGAATTTAATAGAACAGCAAGAAACAACCAATGCAATGCATATACAATAACATTAACGGTACCAATTTTTTTGCACCAGATGCGCATTTCGACAAATAATGTCTCTTCAGTGATGCTCGTGGTCAAAATACGTAAAATCCAAAGCTTATATAAAAGATGTAGAGCTATAATCCAAACGTTCCAAAAAGTATAGCCAAATCCGTGACAGGAATCAGAGCTTTGCATGAGGGAGATACATTCCTTAATTTATAATAATTTTTAACATTTTGTAACAGCAAATTTAATAACACAAAAAATCTGTATTTTCATGCCAGTACCAGAGTACTGGCTACTGGGCTGGTGATATCCTCGGGGACTAACAGTCCACCAGCAGAGGCATCGACCCAGTGTTAGTAATAACATTAACGGTACCATTTTTTTTTGCACCAGATGCGCATTTCGACAAATAATGTCTCTTCAGTGATACTCGTGGTCAAAATATGTAAAACCAAAGCTTATATAACAGATGTAGAATGTATTTAATAAATTGGGCCAAGCAATTCTACAGGAAAGCTCCAAGCGATTGTACAGGAAGGCACCGAGTGATATTACAGTGAACTTGCAAGCGATTGTACAGTCAATAAAAATATCCGACATGGAGAAAATGAATATATTAAGATTTCTACTGGGACAATGGCTTTTAAACTTTCAGACAGGTAAGACTATATATCAGAAAAGGTACATGTGAAAATTCAGGTAGCAAACATTGATTTTTCGATGTTTATTTGACATTTTTGATCGCTGTTGTGTGACAATTTTGATCGTTTTACACGGAGCTCCACCATTCTAAGGAAAACGTTTGGATGTATATATCTTTCTTATTATTTTATTGGTTCATATTTACATAAAGAATGTTTTAGCTATCAAAACTTGAAGCAGAAACGTTATATAGGAACATAAGGGTTCGTCAAAGTTTCCACCAAGCAACTTGTTATTTTGCAAATGTCGGAGCACCACTTGACAGTCTCCCGAATGACCAAATTATTAGAAAACCGTACAGTTCCGTTCCAACACTGTGTTTATATTATAATATTTTCGTTAACTTTGAAACGAATAAAGATACATTTTTAAGTACATTAATATTAACCAATGATAGTTGTCCTTTCATTTTTGCTGCACTGGGATATTTATCATAGTACTCTGGAAAATGCTGATTTCTGATATTTTTTTCTAATATACAATTGCATTCAAATAAATAATGGTATTCAATAACATTTCCTCTCGTCTTTTAGAATATTATATCATCTACCAACCTCTACTGGACTTTTTACATTACAGCATCTTAATTTTGAAATATATTCACGTTCGATTGAAGATAATTTTAAAAGATAGTTTTCTAGGCCAAAGATTGTTTTAAAAAGTCCATAAAATATTGTAAGAATAATAATAACATATTCGTTTACTCTGAGTATGAACTTATATAGTAAAAGGGTTTATATTCAATAATCTTGCCAGACATAGTACTCTTATCGTAAAAAAAAAAGTTATATATTAGAATTTTCGTAATAAACAATATTGTTTGAAGGAAAATAATTCATTTGGAGTGATATTGTCTATTCGATTTACCAAAACAATTTATTATTGCAAAGGTAATTTCAATGTTGCTGGGTTTTTTTCTATTTCAAACGCGAAACAAATACAAATCGTAAATGTATTGTGTTATCTTCACATTTACATATTGGTCTTATTCAAGAATAAAAACAGAAGGAATCAGATTGATATGTTAATTTCCAACACAATGTTTTGGTATACCCCTTTATCCCACAAGAAATTAAATATAATCATGCTATAATGCTAGTATGTCATTCGGGTCTTATCGGCATAAAGGGAAAACTAGACATATGTGATGCGAAAGACTTTCTTGGATTTTTCACTGAGTTTTTTTTTTTTTAAATATTCCCCATTTGTTATTCCTTCACTCAAGAGTGGATCTCCCCGTGTGATGATCACCGATGAAGAGGACTAATAGTCCATGACCAAAAAGGATTTATATCAAGTGCTTAGACTTAAACATATCCTATTCCAATCATCATGCCTATGACTATTTGTGACAGTCGTTAGAAATTGTTATTAGTAATAAAACTTGGTCCGTTTTAATACGTGTTCATTTCTCAATTGGATCGATAATCGATATTCGATTGTGTCGATTGAATTTCCAGATAGTAATGAAACTTTACATATGGTGAAATAAATATCCGAAAATCACACTGTGAAACAATACCATCATCATACCTCTTTTCAAAGTTCATAAATCGATTGAGAGAAAACAAATCCGGGTTACAAACTAAATCCGAGGGAAACACATCAACCATAAGAGGAAAACAACGAAACAATAGAAACGTTGAAGTGCGTCAAAAATCAAAAGGACAATGTAAACGAACTATTAGATAACAACTGCCATATTCCTGACTTGGTACAGGACAATTTAAGGAAATGATGGGTTGATCCTGGTTTGTAGCTATCCAAACCTCGCGCTTTATGGCAATGTTAAATATACCGCTAAAATGACAACATCACATTACAGGAATACAGTACAAATAAATGCAATAACATTCAGGACAAGAATACATAAATAAATAACATAGTAGTTCATTTCGACATGTTAACTACAGAATAACAACGATACGTAAAATAATTAAGGACAGTACACAAAAACAGCATAATAGGATTACGAACTGTTCGTCATATGAACGTATCAACGCCACAAAAAGTGACGTCACAGGTAAATGTTTAAAAAAAAAAGACATAAATCAAGATTAGGTTTTGTAATTGCATGTAAAATGCATGTTACTTGGTGTATTTTATAACAGTTACAGTTAGGAATATTTATATAGAATTGTATTATCTAGCTATGTCAGTATTTCTTCTAAATCAAACTGTAAAACAAATAAATCTTGTACATATAGTTGCTTTAATTACTAAAATTATATAAATGAATTGGGTGATCAATAAACGAATAGAAAATAAAAAATAGAATTACAACTACAAACGATAAGACATATAACAATATCCAATCAGAATTACAAATACTACATCATAATTAAATATAGAATGTTGGATAAGCAAACATTCAGACACGTTTATAGCAACTCAGCAAAACTATCATAAAATTCAGACTGCGATCACTTTAAGAAAAGTTATAAACGACTGTAACTAACATTCTAATTAACTGCGAACAAAGGGGAAATGTGGCTCTTTCGTTGGATTTGTGCGTACTTATACATCTATATAATTTCCAGTACTTGATGTTCAAATTTTCTTCCATAGTCAGTTAATTTGAGATAACTTTTAAATTGTGCGCTTCAACTATTTGCCAGCATTCTTTAATGTCATTATGAAAAAAAAATGCTCGATAACAAAATCCTACCAATCTTAACATGAACAAACGAATTGCTAGTTTTTTTGTAGTTGTGGGTGTGAATGACAAAATTGCACAACGTTTTACCTCCCCTACTTATGTTGTTTGACAAAAGGATGCAAGCTCTCGAAACCTCTATATTAAAAGAAGTGTCACCGTAAGATGATTTCTTTAATTCTTAGAAAAAAAATATACGTGGTATGATTCAAAATGAAACATTAATAATACAGAACCAAAACGAAGTGAATTCGCTCTCTTTGAATTATACACATTTTCACTGGGCTGTGTAACCTTGTTTCAAAATCAGGTTATATAATTATCTTTAATTATACTGAGATATCAACTGGTCAGGAAAATTGGTGAGACTGACATTTTTATAACTAAATTTTGTCCTACCTTGTAGCGTAGATGGCCCGTCGGAGGAGATGCATATGGAACACCAAGATATTCCTCCACTTCTACTTGCGGGACGCGGGTAGTAACTTTTCCGCGAACTTTTCCGTATCGAGTTCTTCTAATGCATGTAGGAAAACAGTAGGACGTACTCAAAACAAAAGTCAAAAAGATTAAAATCTTAGACATTTTGTTCTTTAGTGATTTTTCGTGTTACTTCCTGATAAATGACTGATGAATATTACAGTTATTATATATCAGTATATATGAAGTTTTTAAATCCAAAAAAAGCATATTGTTTGATGCAATTGTAACATGTGTAAAATTACACGTGATTTTTTTCTGCGACAGGTTTTGTTCATTGAAGAGTAGGATTTGTGAAAATATGTTTAAGAAGTTATATCCTTAAGTAGATTTCGCTATCAATTTAAAATGTTTAACTATAATGTATTATACAAGATGAATGAGTACATTATAAGTCAGATGCAAAAAGCACTTTAAATTAAAGTTTTATACGACAATACTACTGAGAACAAATTGAATGGGTTCTATATAGTAAACTCTCGCCCATGTCGAAACAACAGGCATTCCCTGAAAACTAGTCAAATACCTACAGATCTCAAACATTTTGCATTTGCGTTGTCAGTTTGTGTTCGAATTATAAGTTGGGAAAAACTCTTTGGTATCTTTGACATCTCTCTTCTCTGTATCAGAAACTCGTCAAAGACTTCTGGATTATAATTTTGTACTCCAGGAGCGCGTATAGAATATTCATCAGTGGCGCTCGAAACATCACAGTTTGAATGTCTAGTCTGTCAAATGCGAAACTGAATAGTTTCAAGAACGAAATTCATAAACATTGCGCCAATTACGAACAATTAAGCCAATATATGCCTTGTGTGGTTTGAAAATTTTGCAACATTTTATACATTCGTATATGACGCTGGTGTATCTCTATTGGAATAGTCCCCTTTTCCCTAAATATGACCTACTGAATAAGTTATATCACCGGGGTTTATACTAACATAAGCAAGAGCGCGTGTGGAACAAGATCTGCTTACCATTCCTAAGTACCAAGATCACCTCCAGTTTTTGGTGGGGTTCGTGTTGCACAGTGTTTGGTTTTCTATGCTGTGATTTGTGTATTGTTGTCTTTTCTATTTTTAGCCATGTCAGATTATTTTCGACTTATGAGTTCGATGTCCCTTTCGTATCATTCGTATCTATTTTATTGGGGTTTATTCAATTCCCTTCATTATTCTCAAGATTAAATTGGAAATATTGGATGCTTATTATTATTACAATTACTGTAAACCGTTCTAGAACAGCAAAATATTGATATTGTGTCATTGTAATGTTCGTAAAACCTTATTATATTACATGTAAGTTTTAATTATTAATCATGATAAAATCTATAAACGTGTTTATACATGCCGGTGTATTTAACTTTGTAAAAAGGGACTAAAAAGGCATGTTAAACATAGGAAATTAACTTTTATATGTCATCCGAAAATAAACCTACTTTATGTTTGTAATTCCATATATACAGAAACATACAAAAAAATCCATTTTACTTTTATTTGAACTAGGTGTTGTCTTAAATCTAGTTCAGTCATTTATATGCATTTTGTTGATCACGTTAGCCTATGCAGGGAGAATACTTGGGATGAGATTGATTTTACAAAAAGCCAATAATAACTATATACGATTACAGTATTGGCAATCTATTGCTTACAAGCTTCCGGAACCATATTTTCTGTACAGTCCAGTAATATTTCAAAAAATGCTTACACTTGGAACATACAGGGAAAGTTGTGCGCCAAAATAGCTTTAATTCTAAAAATCATTTTCTGCCTGATTTTCAACGACTGCTAGTACTATGTATTTTTGATAAATTATATCTGTATTATATTCCAAAAGAATTTTCTTTTTCTTTTTTGCAAGCAGCGTTTTTTGGCAACCATTTTAAACGAATTGGTTTCTTTACGAAATTGCACTAATAGTGTTAAAAAATTCCCCGTATTTTAACACATTATCCTGCATTTCTATATAGTTTGGATTTATACTTTAAAAAAATCATCGGGAAATTGCGTGATGCATCAGAGTTACAAATTCAACGCAAACAGACAGCTTCACAGTCAGTGAAAAAGTAATAGAGGTTCTTGAAGCAGAAGAAATAACACTTCTATCTTGAAAGAGGACAAGACGTGGACGAACCATAGAAACAAGACATTTGATCGATTTCTTTAAAAATTAGCATCCTGTAGACTATTTTTTCATGATGCAGGGTCGAAGACAAGAGAAAGGGGTTGGGAAAAAGGAGAGGAGGGGCGGGAGAAAGGAGAAAGGTACCCCCCTTTCCGCCCCTCTGTTAAATACGTACTGTTCTTGGACTTTTCTGAAATGTTTTTTTTTTAATATGTGGGACACTTGTTGTTAAAGATATAGGAGCAATTTTATACGTGTGAATGTAAAACAAATTTCGTTGTAGAAGGGTCTAAAAACAGCACAAACAACATTTTCCAAAAGACCAAAAATGTGAAAAAGTATATAATGTTTGAATTTGGTTGGACATCATCGCAATTACCAATATCATGATTACAAATACATGTATATAATATACTAGTTCATACAAAACAAACAAGCTAACCAAAATAAAATTGAGAATGGAAATGGAGAATGTACCAGAAGTCTTGCTCTACATACATTAGGAAATTAGCTCCAAGTGATACCAACTTCTAGGGCCTTAAGAAGTTTTCAATTGGTTTGGGGCTGTTATATCAACCTTTGATAAACATTCTCTTTAATTCCAATGAATCAAAATTTAATCTCACCTAGATCAAAATGCCAAGTCAGCAATTTTCTTTACTTGGCATACATTTTTCATGAACTTTTACTAAATCTTCTTCTCTGAAACTTCAAGGCCAATTTGAACCAAACTTTCCCACAATCATCCTTTTTGTAAGTACAATGTAGTTTAGGTATTTATATGTCTGCTCATTTGAACTGCCAACAGCATGGCTGACATGGCGAAAAGAACACAGGGGTGATTGCAAGTTTTGTCTTAACCTTGAAAACATCTGCAGATTAATCTGACAGTGACAGAAATGTTTAGATTGTTGAGAGTAACACAGCATAAACTTAATATTAAGAAACATTAACTTGTCAGGTTAGAATACAGTGAACATAATTATAAACAAGAGGCTCTACAGAGCCTTTGTTGTCACCTTGGGTCTACTTGCATACTTGACAAGGGGTCACTCCAACATTGTAGGCAATGAATTGGGCTTCCAGAGATCAGACAAGTGGTTGAACATCCCACTGGTTTAAACAATTCTGTTAGCATTTCTATTTGTATTTTATTCAAATCACTTTATCTATAATAAATAAATATATAAATTCTTCAAACTTATTCAGCTGATTGTACACCTTTTTTCCTCTCTTCTAAAATTCTTTGCAAACAGTATTCAGCTTGTCCCTGAGCATGTTTATTTTTGTTTTCTTTTGCTTTTTTCAGTGCTATCCCACAATTTTTCTCTGCATCATTTAATTTTGAAGTCCTTAGATATATTGCTCCTAAATTTGAATAAAGCGCTGGAAGTTCTGGCACATTTGATGCAGTCCCAACTTCAACAGCTTGAAATAATGTTGACTCTGCTTCTTTTAGATTGTTTTGCATAATTTGTACAGTAGCAATGTCATTTAAAAGAACAATTCTTTGTGGGTGTTCTTCTCCTAAAACTCTTCTAGCTATACTTTCTGATCTAACAAGTAATGGTTGGGCTTCTGCCAATTCTTTATGATACATTAAGAATCGGCCATAACTTTCTAGAGCAAGACCAAGCAAGGCATATGTATTGTTGTCAGACTCTGGATTTTCCTTGACCTTCACTTCCATAATTTTAACTGCTTCTCGATATCCCATCTCTGCCATTTCGTATTTTTTTGTCATTGCATACAGACTTCCTAATTTAATGGTTATTTCAACAAAAGCATTGCTTGTTTTTTCCATTCCCTTTTGAAGGCAAGCTTTCATTGTTTCTTTATATAAAACCTCAGCTTTTGAGAATTGTCGTTGATTTAAAGCTATATTGGCCAAATCGTCATATACCGTCACTTTTGCATTAAAGTATTCTTCTCTCTCCATTTCTTTGCTTTTGAATTTATTCTCTATGTCATATAGAGCCTCATGATAAATTCTTTCTGCAGCTTGATTTTCATTTCGCATGGCTGCCAGTTTTGCCCGTTTTATACTCATAACAATAGGGTCTTCTTCTGTTTTGCTTGAAAATCCAAGGAAACATCTTGATACACCAATTAAGCCAAAAGAAGAAACAATTGTTGACAAGGAACTGGTTCTGTAAAAGAAACAATAATTTTAAAATGACATTTTTAAATGCTAACTCAAGGATTACATACGTACATCTCCCGGTGGGGTTACTTCCTATATTTTTAGTGGTAGGAGTATGCCGCAAGACAGGGTTGCTTTTTCATTTCCGGATGGTTAAAATAGGATCCCTTTTTCATGTTCTGCTGGTTAGAACAGGGTCACTTCGATCAAAAGTTCTTTGAGCCCTGCTGGTGAGAACAGTGTCTTTTTCTAGAACAGGAACACTTATTTAACTGTTTAAAATATAGTCTAGCAGCATCTATTTCATACGATCTAGAACAGGCTATACATTTTCTGAGCGTATCTAAAACCAGGTATGTTTTTTAATGTTTTCTGGTTAGAACAGGGTACAATTTGGCAAGTGCTGTCAGCACAGTTATACCCAAAAGGATAGTCAGCAACAAACCCGGATAACATCTACAGATTATGTAAATTAACTCATCATACATTTTTGTCAGAGAAACCAGAATTGAAATTTTGTGTTTACGTCAGACCTGCGTTTCGTCTACAAAAGACTCATCTGTGACGCTTGAAGATAAGTTAAAAATAGATAGTGTGACTGTCTAATTCATTTTTAAATTGTCTTTGAGAAATCTTTACAATGTATCTTTTCATGAGCATCTTTTTATCTTTAATCTATAGCAATGTATTATCTGTACACATTATAAACATGATAAATGTATTGTCTTAGGGAGCTACCATTTGATTTTTATGGGGGGGGGGCTAGGATGAAAAATTTTGTCCTGCATTTTTTTTAGCTGTAATCTCTGACCTGCCTTTTTATTTTTCACTCTGTTCGGTCCTGCCTTTTTTTTTTAGTTTATCCTGCCTTTTATTTTACTCAAAACTCCTGTCCTGCCTATTTTTTTCAAATTTCATCCTAGCCCTCTCATAAAAATCAAATGGTAGCTCCCTTAGTCAATGTAGATGTTTCAAGGATGTTTGTTGCATGTGTTACTCTATAATTCTTTGTAAAAACTTCTGAGATTTTGCAGAAACAGTCATTTCATAAATATATACATGTATCATACATCATAAAGGCAATACATGATTAACATCTGATGTCTACAAGAGAAATTAGCTTGATTTATCATAAAACTACTAATTTTGTATTGAAGGAATAATTCAATTTTTTTACTTCAGTAGTACTAGTGCTAATATAATAATATAAAGTTGATTCTTAATTTTACTTTCATTTATATTGTTGCAGATGAACATTCTGTTAAAACAATGAACAGGTAAAAAGTCTGCTTTAACCATAAATATAGCTCCTTGTTTTCAAAATTCCAATAGGGAACATACTTTTAAACAAAATGTCAGCCATGTAGTTGAGAGGAAAAATAAAGAACTGAAGAAGGCCACTGGCCGAAACGTCTTGAAAAATAGGTTTATTTACATAAATATAGCTCCATACAGGGGGCCTGGACACCCTGGCCCTGACCCTAAATCTGCCTTTGCTCTTTAAAGACAAAATACACCTACATGTTATTAGGCTATTTATCAGATTTTGATGAAATTTTGTATGAATTTAGAACTCAACTACCTGCACTGAGCTGTATCTGAATATTGAAATACATAATACATGTAGGTTATATGCTAGTAGAGATACAATGTATACAGGCAATTTATTGCTTCGCTGAGTGCAGATGGATACAACCGAAGATGTCCAACCCTGAAAAGTTGGGGCCAAAATGGACACAATATTCTTGCTTGATACAGGTTTGAATTTGGATTGTAAATAAATTTTTGACACATAATAGGTTTCTGACACATAATGACTGTAGTCAAAGAACTTCAAATTGGTTATATGATTTGAATTTATATTTATATTTTTGCATTTGTAAAATACACTATGATGTTGCGAATTAACCTTTCCCTCCCACCAACCCCACCACCCAAAAAAAAAATTTACCCCGGTTTTTTTTGCTTTTGTACAATACACTATGCTGTTGAATATATAATAACCCCCCAAAATTTTTTTTTTTAGAGAATTTGTTTTTTAATTTCTGAAATCTGAAATGGAAAACTATGTCACCCCCTCCCTCCCCCCTTTCCAATTTTTTTTTCACTTACACCCTTTCCTTTATTCTAAAAAACAAATCTTTCCATCAAGATATGGTCAGTATTTCAATTGACCTCTAACCTTGACCTAATTTTCTCTTTTTTGGACCTAGGACCTCAAATCAAATGATGATTGGATCCTAGGTCTCTATAACTTATGGTTTATCAGTTAGAAAGGCATCACTTATATCAAATGCATAAAGAGGAATAATTCTCATATAGCTTCTCCAGATAGCTTAGGTCAAAGTAAAATGTTACATCTTTCATGTCCTATATGGAAATAATGAGCCCTTTGGAAAAATAAATCTATTGCTTTCTTTTACAGTTGTGAAGAAGATCTAATAACAAGAAAAACAGCGTTTGGGGGGATAACTCTTTCAAAGAAAAGTGTTGGCTAAACAGGGTCAGTTTGAAAGCGTATATATATACAAAAAAAAAAGCGACATCTTGTAAAACAAAACAAAAACAGCGCAAGAAAAAAATTGGGTAGAAGAAAAATACAAAAATGTAAATAAAACCAGATGCTCCGCAGGGTGCAGCTTTATACGACCGCAGAGTTCGAACCCTGAACATTGGGGCAAGTATGGACACAACATTCAAGCTTGATACAGCTCTGAATTTGGATTGTGATTAAATAGTTGACACAACACAGGTTTCTGACACATAATGAATGTGGTCTAAGAACTTAAACTTAAAAACTTTAAGTTGGACACTACCTATTATGGTCCAATATCCAAAATCTAAATACATGGTTAGATTCAGCATATCAAAGAACCCCAAGAATTCAATTTTTGATGAAATCAAATAAAGTTCAATTTTGGACCCTTTAGACCTCAATGTGGACCAATCTGATAACCGGGCCCACACATCAAAATTCTAAATACATGGTTAGATTAAGCATATATCAAAGAACCCCATATATACAATTTTTGTTGTAATCAAACAAAGTTTAATTTTGGACCACAATTTGGACCAATTTGAAAACTGGGCCTATAATCAAAATCTAAATACAGGTTTAGATTCAGCATATCAAAAAAACCCAAGGATTCAATTTTTTTTTATATCAAACAAAGTTTAATTTTGGACCATGATTTGGACCAACTTGAAAACTGGGCCCATAATAAAAACCAGATGCTCCGTAAGGGCTCAGCTTTATACCACTGCAGAGTTTGAACCCTGAACATTGGGGCAAGTATGGACACAACATTCAAGCTTGATACAGCTCTGAATTTGGATTGTGATTAAATAGTTGACACACCACAGGTTTCTGACACATAATGAATGTGGTGTAAGAACTTAAACTTAAAAACTTTAAATTTTAAATTGGACATTACCTATTATGGTCCAATATTCAAAGTCTAAATACATGGTTAGATTCAGCATATCAAAGAACCACAAAAAAGACAATTTTTGTTGAAATCAAACAAAGTTTAATTTTGGACTGCAATTTGGACCAACTTGAAAACTGGGCCTATAATCAAAAATATAAATACAGGTTTAGATTCAGCATATCAAAGAACCTCAAGTATTCAATTTTTGTTGATACCAACATGACCAAACAAAGTTTAATTTTGGACCCTGATTTAGACCAACTTGAAAACTGGGCCCATAATAAAAATTATAAGTACATGTACATGTTTAGATTCAGCAGGAGAAGATTTTTGTAAAAGTTAACAGACAACGACGAAGAAGCCTTCAAGGACGACGGATGCAAAGTGATGAGAAAAGCTCACTTGGCCCTTAGGGCCAGGTGAGCTAAAAATACAGTGTTTTGATTTTTTCTAAAAACTCAGCAACTACAAAGTGCAATACAAAATAAGTTGATATCATTATGAAGCCGGAACCTTATTCTAGTATTTTGCACTTGTTTAAAGTTTCTGGTAACATTTCTGAATTTTCTATGATTTTTAAAAATTTCAGTTTTGAATTTCATTATTATGTCAAAATATTAAAAAGTAGAACAAAGCGAGAAAATGAGATATCATTTTAAAGAAGGAATATTTTCCTACAGTTTGGTCTAAATTACGAATGCGTAATGTTATTGGTACAATGTAAATGATTTTATTTCGAAACATTTTGAAAATTTTAAGTAGTGCGTCCATAAATACACCAACACACCATATTCTGGTAAGGGTTAAATAACTACTTGTGTTAGATGTGACATTGACATTGACATACAATTTAAAAGCTTAATTTTTTTTCTATCACATAGTGTTGGTTTAATTCAATTCAAATCTTTATTGCCATTATAAAACTACATATATATAGTGTGTGACACAACATAACAAAGAAAATGGTGATAAAAACGAATATTTGCTATGATTTTTCAAAATCCCATGTTTATATTTCACATTGGCGTCTTTTTGTTCAGTCAAGTTCCACACGGATGAAGTTGAAAATTACAGACAAGAAATGTATATAAGACTTCCAATTGGGATTGATTGTGTCGCTTTATATTTGATTTTATTCATTTATTTTTTTGTCAAATACTATAAGTATAATTTTTTTATTCTAATCGTTGTTTGGTATATTGAAATTTGTCAATTCTAAGCGACTCAACGTTGTCGTAAATAACTATTAGCTTAGCAGCAAAACAGTTTGTTCCTTTAATATAGTTTATGAAAATACAGTAGCCCATGGCCAACACCAACAGTTGTTTTATTGTATTTTCTAACTTTAATGCTACCCTTATTTATGATAATCAATTGCACACCTGGAAAATTTTGATGTATTTTCATGATGTGGAACGCATTCACGTGGATGTAATTTTCTTCTCTTCAATTCATTCAGACATCGTAGTAATGTAAATCGAAATGCATTTATCACAGTTCTTCCCGATGTTGTCATTGTATAAGTTGTGTTGTTACCCGTACATACCAAAATCGAGGAAAGTAACGATAGGGAAAGAAAACATTTTTAAAACAGTAAACCAGATCATAATTGCTAAAATAAAGATTTCCATTCCTAGTGTACAGAAATGAACATATAAAACAAGGTCACCGACTTAAATTAAGATTTATTTATTCAATAACTAATATCATCTACTTGAAATTTTGCATTTAAAATAAAATCCTATTATAATTTTAGTCCTAAATCAGTAAATTTTTGCATTTCAGTGTGGGAACCAGTAGGACATAATTTTTCTACAACCACATGGAAGTTTGCAGGAAATATTTTTGATAGGCTGGCGCGAAAGAACTGAAAATAAACACTCAACATGACTGACATTGCAAATAAAAGGCATGAAATTGCAAAGGAGATTAGGGCCTTATTGATGTCAAGTCCTGCAGCCCTGACAATTGATGAGCTAAGGAGAGATTTTCATCAGTTCATGGACAAACCTATTCCCTTTAGGGAACTTGGGTACTCCAATCTTGAAGACCTGTTAAGAGACATGACAGATGTTTTACATATTACTTATAGAAAGGGAATGATGTGTCTTGAAGTTATCCCAGATGACACAACCCGCCACATTGCAAAACTTGTGTCTAAACAAAAAATTCCAAACAAAAACAAATATGCCACAATGAGGAGAGGGCCACCTCCTAGAAGACAGCAATATAAAGTTACACCTTCTTTGCCACGTTATATAAAAGACAACATCTCAGAATTATTTAGATCTTATTCCAATGGCTTACCATTAACTCATTTAGATACTGCTTATTCGAAGCGCTTTGGTTCAATGTTTTCATTTAATAGACTTGGCTTTGTGTCTATTAAAGAACTTTTATATTCTATTCCTGAATGTGTTTTACTTAAAGAATTTCAAGGTGGAGAGTGGAGAGTTTTGCCCGTACATATGAAAGCACCTGAAGGCAATTGGAGAAAAAGAGGACACAAACCAGAAGAAAGAACTTTAAGTCCACAAAACAGACCCCCAGATGGTTGGTCTATGCAGTATGACCAAAGACAAGCCATTGTAGAAACACCACAACAATACAACAGCACCTTGCCATATAAAGTTGGAACAGGAAGACCTGAAACCACTGCTCAACAAAAACCAGTCAGAGGAAGAGGGAGAGGTAGTTGGAATTTGTATTTAACTATTAAAACTATAGAAAAAAATGTTTATGATATACACAATTTGAAAAGAGAAAACAATCTGTTTAAAAGAAAAAAATTGAGGGATATACATGTATCACAACCAAGAGAGATTGAATTATACAGTCTTAAGTGTGAGAGTCTCATAATTAGGTTACATATTAAATCACAAGTTCCTACATGTATATTTATTATAATGATTATGAACCTCATCATTCTCATAGGCTGCAATATAATGTTTATAATACTTTCTCGTTCATCAAATTAGTGCCATTGGTCTTTACCTTAAAGTGCAATTAGATTAAACCTTAAACTAATGTTACTTCTAAGGTGTTGCAGGGGTTCAAATTATTATTGAAATGAGGTCAGTCTTGTAATCTTGTTTACAGTAGACTTTGTAGACTTGTATGAAAGTTTAGGAATTTGAAACAAAATGAAAGACATTTATGAAAATGAAAAAGAAATCTCTGCTTTTGATTGTGTCACATGCCTTATACATGTATAAACACATGTATTAATGATTAACCTTACATATGATTAATATATATGGACCATAATTTGGTATTCGGCCTTTGGTTTCTTTTTGTATCCTTTTTTATAAGTTCTAAAACTTTAACTTTTATTCTGTGGGTTGTGTTGGTGTTAAAATAGTATTAATGGAACAATTGAGTTTTTCAAGAAAAAAATAATACATTTTGATTCACCGTTTACGTGACAGGAAACCAAACAGGAAACCAATCTTTATTTTCTTTATTTTGCACAATATATTTCAAAAGACATAAATGAACACCATTACTAGTGTTACTTGCTTCATGTTAATATTTAAAATCTATTTTCAATGTTAAATTAAAGTTTTTTTAAACGCGACAGGAAACCATACGAAACCGAAAGCATTTTTTTAGTTTAATTTTATTGCAAAATCTGCTTAAAATAATCTGAACAGTATACTTCTTCTTAAAATCCATCTTAAATGTAACAGTATTATAAAACTCCTAAATATGTGCTTGTTTTGAAAACAATTAGTACAATTTATTCAGAAATTTCCATATTTTCTTCATTGATACAGGATACCATGATCGTTGTATCTTGATGTTTTAGCCAAAAAAATGTATTCATATTTGGTTTTGAAATTCCAGTTATATACAATTTATTCCAAATCATTGGCAATGTAAAATTCTTTAAATCCAGTAAAGAAAAAAACTTTTAACTTGGAATTAAAATCTTTAAAATAGGCACCATGTGATATTTGTGACCTGTACACCATCTACATGGTTTCCACATTTTAACCTACTTTAGTGGGCTAAAATCAATAAAGTACTTCCTTTCAAGTCATGCATGGTAAAAGTTTACTTCTCCTTTGACAAGTTTATTGCGTTTCTGAAAAGTGTTTGCAGAACATGAATAAAAAAAAATAATTAAAAATTGTGACAAAGATACCAACTTTGTACATTCCAAGTGTAACGGTATATAAACATGTATTTTTTATTAAATTATCTTTATTCACCTAAAATATCCAGTAATATTTACTGCTGAAGCAAAATCAATCCAACTAGCATCGGCACAATGATAAGAGACGTAATGTCTATTGAATTTTCCAAGGACACTTTACATCGTTATCAGGAAACAAAGTGTGTTATAACGTCTGTCAAATCTGAAATCGATTTTGTCAAGTCATTGGGCATTTATTTTCACACAAGATCGTATGTAACATTATGCACATAGGAAAAATAATAGACCCCCGGCGAAATCTCTTTGAAAATTGTATTTTCCTTTTTTAAACAAGACGAAACAAGTCTACAGATTATGTTTGCTAACATCCCGTTGGAAACAAAAACAATGTTTAGACCTAGTATTACATCCGGCCATAAGGGTGTGATCACATGTTAGTCACATGTTTCACGTATGACCGGAAATGATTAGAACTTAACGACAAAAACAATTTTAATAAAAAAAAGGAAATAACTGGACTTCTGTTTCGTTTGAAATGTAACGCATAATGATAACGTCATTTTCTAACTTAATTATTACGAAGAACAAAACTAGAATGTAAATCATCTCTGATTTACCTGTTTGAACATCTCCCGAGAGTTCATATTTGCATATTGTTATAAAGAATTCTATTACAACAAAGCAGATTACATCATCTAAAATTTGCGTTACGAAATTGGAAACCAAAGTAACGCTAGTGTTCTTACACCTGCTACAGAAATACTTATAGTTCTCGGCATTTTCTTCTGACTATTCTTATTGGTCGATGTTCTTTATTATTTGAAAGCAAAAGTTACGAATTTGACGGTGACGATTATCTATAAATCAGTCAGCGTTATGCACTTCGGAAGCAAAAAGTGACGCGAGAAACGACACAAAAATACGGTCGTATAATCTTTGAAATTTGTTAATTTCAATTTTGTTTCTAGGGAAGAGTAGCATACACTTGTATGTTGATAAAAATAAAGGCATCTTTAGATGTAGTTACAACTTTTCTTACAGTAATACATATTTTTATCACTTTTCTATAGTTATAGGAAACGAGCCCAATAGCAAATTATGGTCCATATATTAAACATACTTGCCAACCTCTGACAATGGGAAATCATGTCATGACATGTCAAAAAGCGTGTGAAAACGTGTGACATAGATGTGGACTTGGTAATGTTCATAATTTCACATACAAATTTGTTAATATAAAAAACAATATTTATGCTACTGTAAACTTTTATTGTATTCAACAGTGGTCTGTTATGTTGCTTTTAAAGCACCACCACTAATCACATATTCAAAACAACTGCCAGTTTCGAGTTTAGTTACATTTATTTAATAACAGCACACAATATAAATGTAACATAGTCAAGTTCTGATTAGAATTCAGTGTCAATTTCTTTATAATGGAAAATGCTCTCCCACAGTAGGAATTAATATATATTTGACTGAATTAGCTTTATCAAGATTTGAAAGAATGTCATAATGTTTTTTTTTTTTTGGTAATGTAAAATGTCATCTATTATCTTTGCCATTGCTCCCATTGCTATTGCCTGGTCAAAACTGGGTAGTTCATCAGAAGATAGCTGGTACTATGAGAGCTGATCCAACAGTTCTGTGATATTTTCAGTCATCCCCATGGCCTGTAGAAATTTGTTGACTAGATTTGAAACTGAAACTGAAATTGAAAAAAAAAAATGTTTTATAAATTTAATTTCCATTAAATAAACATGTTTTAATACTTATTTAAATAGCTACATTGTATTTCTCCTCTCACATATATTGCTTTTTGTCATTGCAACATAGAATGCACAATGCGTTACTTACTTGTCACTCGACCAAAATATAAATTATAAATCTTGAATCTTGGTACGTACACATTGTTTTGGCTTAACAATTGGCGCTTAGTCACGACGGTACAGGCCCTGAAAGCGACCTCTTTCTGTGCACATTTCCCCTATAAAGTGAATTTGAAAGAAAGACACAAAATTGTTAAAACTAATCACAAACTACTTACCTTTTACTGTTTGTCCATATAGAAAAATAAACAATATGACAGCCAAACAATTACTTCGACTTTGTCGGTATTTATTTATAAGGAAAAAACCAGAGAATAGCGATATCACTAACGACCAAAAAATGAAAAGAACGAAAAAGCATGTAATTGCGTGTAAAGTATTGAAAAGCGTGTACACGCCATGTGACAAAATCCTTGCGTGTAAACCGTTGAAAAAGCGTGTATTACACGCGAAAATCATGTCACTTGGCATGTATGATATTAGATAGATCTTATTTATCTGGTACAATTTGTTACCATAATTGATTTTCATTCATATAGTAAATAGATCTTATTTTATATTTATCTGGTACATTTGTCACCATGAATTCTGTTTATGATTTCAGGAATGAAGAGAAGTGCTAGCGGTGGAGATCAAGCATCTGTAGGTAGAGAAAGTGAATCTAGTTATAATTCCAATGAACCAGAAATAGATCTTGAATGTTGTCTTGAAACAGAACCCAATGATGGAACAAAACTACTGCAGACAGAGTTAAGAGATGTCAGTTGTATATTTTTAAAAATAGATCTTATAATCTGTCTGATCATCTGACATGTAGGACACATTTCCATTGGTCAGATAGGGCATAAAATAAAATATTGTTTGTTTCCCCAATCCCGACCGACCCTGCAAAAATGGTGCTACTCCTAAAATTTTATTGTCAAACCTAAGACAAATATTATTTTATTCATTTTTGATTTTCAGGCTTGTCGAATTGACTGATATTGTTCCAGCTTTTTGGAAATAATAAAATTATGTCCCTACCCACCTACCCACACCTTCTTTGACAGGGTCGGGATTGGGGAAACAAACAATATATTAATTTAGGCCTAGCCTCTGACAATGTATCTGACAAAATGTTTGATAGACATTATCACAAAACTGCCAATAATTTGATCAGACTCAATTGGCTGAAGTTTGCTAAATGGTTCTTCTTTCAGCTCACCTTGCCCAAAACCAAAGGATAATTATGAATATTTGCCATCAAATTGTGTCCGTCTTCTGTCATCCATGAACTTTTCTCTAAAAAAATCTTTTCCTTAATGGATTGAAACCAAAGTTTGTCTGCTTAATCTGTAGGATGTCAACTACCAAGTTCCAACCAACATTACAGCATTGTCTTTAATTTAAAAAAAAATTGCCAAACAACATTTGCCTAATGTTTGTTTAACTACAGACATGACAGAAATTAAAGAAAAAACTTACAAGAGTAAAAATATTAGCAAAACAAGTTCTATCTATTTTCAAATTTTGGAAATAAATTTGCCAACTTATTTTGTAGTTTTTTGTTTTTTTTTTACCTTTTTAGCAGTTCCTTTCTATTGTTTCGAAACTAAATAGGAGCAAAAGTGAAAAGTTAACATTGTTTTGGAGTAAATGCCCCTGAGATATAATTGTTTTGGCTGGATTCAAGAAAAATATATATAGCAGCTAGTCTAAAAACAAATGATAAATGACAGGACAGTAGTATAATAAAATAAACAACTATACTTTATCTGTTATATTACAATGCTAAAATCATTGTGTTTATATATGTGTCTAGTTTATATGAAAATTTAACTAAACATTGTATGCTTTCAGTTGCTTGCTGAAAAACCAGATGGTATATGGGCTAGTCAGTTACCTTTCTTGTACAAGGTTTGTATAAAGCAGCGTTTCCATCAGAGCCTTACACTTTTGTGTGTCCTCTAGTTTTTTACAATGGTTATTTCGGAAAGATAGCCTGAACATTTATGGGTTCTGATAAATTAAAATGGAAAAAGAAGAAGATTAAGTGAAAATCTAAACCCAAGACCCAGAACCATTTTGAGCTTGGTGATTTTCTGAGCTGATATGGTGATCTCTAAGATGTTGAATTTGATAAAACTCCTTGTCAAAGAAAATACATTCATGGAATGAGGAAAAACGATATTTTTCTGGATATTTGATATAGTCTCCATACTTATAGAGTATATATGTTCTTTGATGAACATTGAAACCCATGAAGCAAATCGGTAGCCCACAAATAAATTCATTTACACTTTTGGAATTTAGTTGAATTTTATCTCTAAATGAACTTATATCTGCTCTGAATGACCTTATAATGTCAAACAATAATCACTTTTTAATTGTTAGATTAAAGTTTTTAAATTGTGATGTTAAATCGAACGGGAACTTATGTGAATTTACGTATTAGCTGACAAATTTTCATGCAAGTGTAAATACCTCTATAATGAGAAATCCACAGTACCACAAATTATTAGTTGTTTGTAGGGTTTTAGCAATTTACAAACCTGCTTAAGCATGTTCAGCCTATCAATTTTACCAATGTAAAGATGGCCTCTAGCATTTATTTAAACAGTAATCTCTAGTATCAACCAAAAGTGGCCTAATATGTTACTTTGGTAAATCCACATTTGTCTTGTAATTGAGATACATGTACGATACCAAGCTATGTATCCATATTTGAAAATTTGAAAATTTTTCATTTCAGATGAAATACAGTAAACTCCTGAATTTTAAAGACCTAGGGTACATGAGTGTGATAGAGTTATGTAATTCCTTTCCTGACCAGATTTTGATAGAACGACCTGTATCCAAAGGAGACTGGTTATTGTATGATGCTAGAGTTCCTAGAAAATCACCTGAAAAGAGTAAATATATATATAAATTATAAAGCATATAATTACAAATAGTGTTCAGGCTACATAGCTCTGGAATTTATTCAAATCAGTCACTATTGTATTAAATTTTAGTTTATTAAAGGGCATTGTTGTCATATTCATGTTCATAGATATTCATGGATTTGATTTTTTTTTTTTAAGATCTTAGCTAATGCATTTTAAATCGATTATGACTGTCAAGTATGACTCTCCTAACTTGTTTTCTGAATTTGAGTCGTAAAATAAGCTGTGGATAAATTTGATAGACTTTCAAACATGTAAAAGATTTATCACTAGCACAAACTTCTTATGACAACTGCAGATTAGGTTTCTGAAAACTAGTGCTTCATTGGATTAGGCTCATTGATATATAAATCTACTTTGTAAAGCAGTAATACTGTGGATTCATATATTTTCGTGGCTATCAATTTTCGTGCATTGCTAAAGACTTGCATATACGTGAATATTTGATTTTGTGGTTTTGCCATTCTCTCTCTATTCTAAGCCTAATGAAAATATGTTATTCATTGAACATTTGAATTCGTGGTTCACTTGTACCCACGAAACCAACGAAAATTGATATCCAACAAATAATAATGAATCCACAGTATTAAATTATTTATTTGATTATATTATAGACCATGATGATGCAGATAAAACCATAATAGAGGAGAAAAGGAAACGTCATAATAGTCAAAAAGGTGCTGATCCAGAATTGAAAGAAAAAATTAGACAAGTTGTCATGTGTCGAAAAGAGGGAATTCCATTAAAAGATTTTTTGGCATTTTATCAGGTAATTAGTAAAAACATGTCAGTATTGTACAATGTCAAAACAGTTTTATGCAACTATTGTCAAACAAATAGAGGGAACAATTTAAAAGAAAAATAAAGAATTACTGCAAATTAAAAAGGAAGACTACAAACCCTGTTCTTCTAAATTAAAATACAAAGATGTGGTTTGATGGCTGAAGAGACAAATCTCCACTATAGAGATAAGAACTAACATTGGATGCAGTAAGTACACACACAACTAGTTTACACCCAATGTCACAATTCAATATTGTTGGTGTACTGTCTTACTTTTTCAAATGACTGGATAATTAAACAATTACTGCGGATGACAGCAAAAACAGACTGAAGTTATATAGTAAATGCTGAACTGCTTTACTTTATTGAGATATTGTAAAGGCATCATTTGGAAAATTGTAAGTAATTTGCAAGTTGCTGACCAAGAACGTTTTCACATTTAAATAACAACTGTTTTAATTTCAGAAATTGATAGGTGATAGTTTACCAGTAGAAGAGTTGGGTTTTGGCTCTGTTGAAAGATTTTTGTTGTCATTGACAGACACATTGTTACAGTTTAAGTATAAAGGAGATGGTATGTGAGATATTATGGATTCATTAATATTTGTGGAATACCAATTTTCGTGGATTTCATGGGTAATGGGGAACTACAAATTTAAATATTCAATAAATTACAAATATCTTAAAGAATGTATGCAGACTTTGGCAAAACAACGAAATAAAATATCCATGCTAAATGCAAGTTTTCTTCAATCCACGAAAATTGGTACCTTAAAAAATAGATGAAAATTTTTAAGGTACATAATAAAAAATAAATGAATTGTGAACGCTCTAGGAATTGTGAATGCTTTAGGAATTTAGGCTACATTGCATTAAACTTGTCTTTCCACATCTGTTTGTCTCACCAATAACTAAGTCACTTTTTTTCTAAGCAACAACTGAACACCTAGACAGTGGTAAATTGAAACTTTTTATCAATTTTCTGAACTGTCAGAGAACTTTAAATTTTGATCTACCACAGGTGATATGATAAGTATGACAACTGTGTGCAAGTTCTATTATTAATACATTTGGTATGGCCATTGTAAATCATTCAAGACCATTTGTTGACTTCAAGATGATTGGAAAAAATAAGATAATAATTTATTTATAGGAATCATTATGGTGTTACCATTGGATACCACTACTCCTCAAAGAACAGATAAGCTGAAATACCTACCAGAACCTGAGGTTTGTGACTTGAAGCTTGATATTGGTTGGTTTTTTTTTATGGGGGGATCCTCAGGCAAAAATAATGATTAGTTGTGTTCTAGGAACTTGATCGGCCCTATTTTTTACAGCCTGTTTTCTCCTTGCCAATCATCTTATTACAAAGTCTAATCCATTTTATCTTTAAAAAGAACAAGATTTGAAAAGATATTAATAAATAGAGTCTTCAAGCTTAAACACGAAGTCCTATGGCCCAGGATTTTCAAATTCTTTTCGACATGTACACAAAATCCAAATAAGATTTTTTTTATAAATTGAGTTTCAGGCTTGTGGTCTCAAAATTTTATCCTGAAGGCTGGAAATACTATCATAAAATGTTTATGCGTGGAATTATTAATATTAATTCTTAGTCACATAATATGAATATAGAACTGATGCTAGACTATCTCAAGAGTTTTGTAAAATGAAAATTAATTGTTGGCTATTTTATGCAAATATTTTAAGGCAAATTACTATCTTTTGTATTCTTATTTCCTTGAGAGTATTGCCTTAATGTAACGGGTTGCTATTGATAAAAGGGTAAAATTGAAATTTAAATATTTAAGTATGGTGAATACACATCATGTAATAATAATATTTTAGAATGAAAGGTATGCATCTTATTTTAGGAAGTTGTTAAAAGTACACTACCAGAAGACGCAATCTTACCAGGTGCCTGCTATAGACATTTGGAATTACCACAATTAGGAGAATATTTTGAAGTCTTTGTCTCGAATATTGTATCTCCTGGCCTATTCTGGTTCCAAGTCAGATCCAAGAAGACTACAGTAGCATTAGAGAAAGTGATGAACCAGTTGGAGTAGGTGACATTATTGTATTGATTCTGATTTTATAGATTTATTGATATTTGTGGAGTACTAATATTATGTTGGTATTATTGAAGTTTGAATTTAAGTGTTCATCAAAAGATAAGGTTAATCCTGAAATCATGAATTAAGAAAAGTTCCTTTACTCAGAAACTGTAAGCAATGGATCAGCTACATAATTATGGTGAATGGAACTTTTTGTAAGGTTAACATGTCAGATTGACAGGGTTAATGTGACCTTGACCCCATTTTCATTAATAATACTGGGTAATTAAGTTTATGTGATACTTATACTAAAACCATTAGTTTTAAGACTTTCAATATATTATTCAGTTATAATCAGTTAAGCAGTTGAGTCATAGCAGCTTGTGTGTCCTTGCTTGTTTATTTCAAAGTTATAATATTAGACTATTGTTCTTTGCTTTTACAGATACTGTTATAAAACAGCTGAAGGTAATACATACAAGATACCAGATGAATTATTAGTGGTTGGACTTGTTGTAGCCGCTGTATTCCCTGAGGATGATAACTACCATAGATGTATTGTAACCAAGCTGGAGATAGGACATCAGGCACAGGTTATTATAGCTCAATTATTTGAGTGTGTGTTCTGTTAAGTAACTGTTGTAACCTTGTTCAGTCATTAAGGTGGCTAGGGCGTCTTAATCAAGTTTTTGTCATGCTTTTTTAAAAAATGTATTAAAAAGTATGGGTCACCTGACTTTTTTTCACGCTACAAGTTGTGCAAAATTGTCAGATTTTGTATAGTTTATGCATGGAAAATAAAATTTTTTGTGATAAAAAGAAAACGTTATATCAGAACTTTAAGATAAAATGTGAGAATATTGCTCTTATAACATGCTTTCAGATAAGAAAAAGAAAAAATGGGGTCACCGAACTTATTTTCTTGCTACATATCAATATGTGAATTCATAACACTTTCCATTATAAAAATGACTTTATCTGAGTTATCTCCCCTTATTTGGCAAAGTTGAAAAAAATCTAATCAAACACAAACAAGATGTTTTTGAGAAATTACAGCTGTAACTATGATAAAACACACAATTTTCTACATTTATATCAAAAGTATTTTACATAAATTTCATACAACTCTGAAAATTTGCACATTTCATCAAATATCTAGACCAAAATTATCTGCTTTTTCAAAATCCAAGATGGAGGAAGACACCCGAGCCACCTCAAACTGCTTTTATGTGACTTAGTAGATTACTGTGGCTTCATTGTTATTCGTTGGGATACAAATTTTAGGTGTATTTGTAGGTATAGTTGAACCACAAAATTTAATGTTCAACATGATTCCATGAAAATAGATGAATCCCCAGTACCTGGATTAATTATACAAGTTGAAACTGAAATGATATTGCCATGGCATTACCAAAAGACAAGCAAAAGTATATAAAACTTTATATAGAAAACCAAAGACTGAGCAAGGGGTTTATATTGATTGCACCAGCAGGGTAATCAGATTCTGATTCACCTTTTTGTTAATGGAACATATCAGTAAAAGATGTGCTTTCCTGCAGATTTGTTAGAACAATGCATTTTAGAGAAGATTTGATAAGGTATTGGAATATCGTACAGCCATTACAGGCACAGCCCTTCAAGTCAACCATTTAATAACATCTATAGTCCATGTGGATGTCATTTACCTTCCGACGTAGACATTCAAATGCAGAGTAGAGTAAAGAGAAACATAGTCCGCTCTATTTTTATGATAAATATACCTGATCTGTAATGAATAACTTATCATCTTTAATGCTTGACAGAATAAGTGAATAAGGGTTTGCTGGCTACTACTTATATTTTATTGTGCTTTTATGTCTTTTGTAGGTGTATTTTGTAGATTATGGAAATACATGTAGTGTCCACAGAAAAAATTTACGCTTACTCCGGTAAATATTTTAGCATATAAATAAATAGAGAGAATGTCTTCAAACTAACCTTTCTGTCCTCTTTATATTATGTAGGATATTTAATCCATGTTGTTTCATCTTGTGAATCCTTTGTTTCACCTTGTAATTTGAAATGTGAATATTTTGTTTCCCAATGTAGTTTGAAATGTGAATCCTTTGTTTCACCTTGTAATTTGAAATGTGAATCCTTCAGGGGTTCAAATTAGCGTTGGTCCGAGGTCTGCGACCGTCCACTATTGCAATGGGATCTTCGTTTTGGTTACTAGTTATGCCCGACGGACCTTTAATTTGAAAGAAAGTAAACATTAACTTTGCCGATCTTATTTACCCAAAATGTTTTCCAAACGATTTCAATATTTATGTTCATCTTTATTATTCATGACAACGATGTTCATTTTGTTCAACCGCTAGCTTATACCGAAAATCACCAACATGTAATGTGTAAATCAGAGTAAAATCATATCTGACTGACAAAAACAACATTGAAAAAAAAACAATGGATTCCATAAACCGAAAAATACTGGATCAGATTCCGGAGGCGGATAAGGGTAATTCCGGGTTTGCCGATCAAGTACAATAACAAAATAATAATTCTTTGATGATAAAATAATTTAAGATTTAACACTAGAATTGAAAACCAAAATATATATGGATAAGAAAGAAAGAAGAGGAAATATTTTATACAGAAACCCAAAATTACTTTTAGTTCACAAATTGTCCTGTCAAAATTCAACATGTTCAATAAAATGTGACAGTAATTTTCTTTATTATTAATAAAAGTTGATATTTCATATAGATATTTTAGTGTAAACATATTACTACAATTCCAAGAGGTAATTATACCCCGCTTTGAAAAAAAGGGGGGGTATACTGTTTTACCTCTGTCTGTCAGTCCGTCAGTCCATCAGTCCGTCAGTCAGTCTGTCCGTCCCATGAATATTTTCGTCGCATTTATCTCAGGAACTACTTGACAAGGATTTCTAAAATTTGGTTTCAGGGTTTATATCAGTCAGTTATACCGTGTGATGCGTTTTCAGATTTATCACTCGACAACTTCCTGTTTACCGAACACTTGTATCATTTTACACATAATAGCCAAGTTGAAAATTTTCGTCGCATTTTTCTCAGGAACTACTTGACAAGGAATTCTGAAATTTGGTTTAAGGGTTTATATAAGTCAGTTATACTGTGTAATGCATTTTCAGATTCATCACACGACAACTTCCTGTTTACCGAACACTTGTATCATTTTACACATAATAGCCAAGTTGAAAATTTTCGTCGCATTTTTCTCAGGAACTACTTGACAAGGAATTCTGAAATTTGGTTTAAGGGTTTATATAAGTCAGTTATACCGTGTAATGCATTTTCAGATTCATCACACGACAACTTCCTGTTTACCGAAATATTTCGGCGGGGTATCAACAGTGAGCAGTAGCTCACAGTTTACTTGTTTCTTCTAAATTTTGAAGGGCCGCCCAGTAAAATCTTGAAGATTCTTAATTTATTTTCACAGAGGAACCAAATAAATAGCTTTGAATTTGAACTGCTACTTAAATTATGTACCCAGAAATAAACAATATGAAAAAGAGATACATATAGCTGTTTATATCATAGTAAAAACTACAAGACAACACACCCACCAACAGTGACACCCTCCCCATACAAAAAAAAAATTATGTGATTTTATTATACATAAGACAATTACATGTATAATTAAACATGTTTTACAACAGTGACACTGACAATAAAACAAGCTAACCTAACACCAAAAGCACATAAATTTTATGAAATATTTCATGTAAAAGTAGGACCTGGAATTTAGGCTGTGGACCTTTCAGTTTCCAGTGTCAAAGGTCCTGGACCTTCCAGTACCAAATGTTAATTTGAACCCCTGTCCTTTCTTTCACGTTGTAATTTGAAATGTAAATCGTTTGTTTCACCTTGTTATTTGAAATGTAAATCCCTGGTTTCACCTTGTTATTTGAAGTATGAGACCTTGTATCACCCTATAATTTGAAATGTCATGTCTTTGTTTCACCTTTTAGGTCCAAATTTCTAAAACTGCCAATTCAGGCAATTCAAGGAAGACTGGGAAATGTACAACCAAATGGACCAGAGGGCCAGGTATAGTTTATTGAATAATTATTGTCATAGCAAAATATGTCAAATAAATTATGTGCATGGCATGTGTCTTGGTAATTATCAAGAGAGAAAAGAAGTAGTCACCAGTTTTATATGAATAGTTTATCTACAATTTTATTCTGTTACTATAATGATAAACCAAAAGAATGAATTTGCTCATTATTACACTCACACTGGCAAATTTGAAAAAAAAATGTCTTCAAAAGTTGATACATATGCCAAAGAAATAAAAGCCACATTTGGAACAAACAAAAGCTTGTCTGATTGGACAATTGAAAATCATTTCAAACTTAATAGAAATAAAGAATCTCTCAATCATAGTTTGGTCTCTAAACAATTATTAAAATCAGGCATCATTTACAAAGTTGAGGAATAACCGAAAATGTGTCCTTCACTGTTTTATTTTATGTTTATACTAGGCCAGAAGGCACAATGCTTGCTGGTGAAACATGATGACCAATAAAACCATTGTAATGTGGTAAAAATATTTGAGTGCGGTACTCTTTTTTACCTAATCCTATCAACACGGCTTAGCCCTATCACACAATCACCAATTCAGATGTTGGTTCACTTAAAGAATTTCAAGGTTGCAGAATATTTTATGTAACACTTGTTATACACAGCTTTACCTCTGTCTATCAATAGATCATTCTATCTGTATGTGTGTCTGTCTGTAAAGTAGTCATTCTATCTGTATGTGTGTCTGTCTGTCAAGTAGTCATTCTATCTGTATGTGTGTCTGTCTGTCAAGTAGTCATTCTATCTGTATGTTTGTCTGTCTGTCAAGTAGTCATTCTATCTGTATGTGTGTCTGTCTGTCAAGTAGTCATTCTATCTGTATGTGTGTCTGTCTGTCAAGTAGTCATTCTATCTGTATGTTTGTCTGTCTGTAAAGTAGTCATTCTATCTGTATGTTTGTCTGTCTGTAAAGTTGTCATTCTATCTGTATGTGTGTCTGTCTGTCAAGTAGTCATTCTATCTGTATGTGTGTCTGTCTGTCAAGTAGTCATTCTATCTGTATGTTTGTCTGTCTGTAAAGTTGTCATTCTATCTGTATGTGTGTCTGTCTGTCAAGTAGTCATTCTATCTGTATATGTGTCTGTCTGTCAAGTAGTCATTCTATCTGTATGTTTGTCTGTCTGTCAAGTAGTCATTCTATCTGTATGTTTGTCTGTCTGTCAAGTAGTCAATCTATCTGTATGTTTGTCTGTCTGTCAAGTAGTCATTCTATCTGTATGTTTGTCTGTCTGTCAAGTAGTCATTCTATCTGTATGTGTGTCTGTCTGTCAAGTAGTCATTCTATCTGTATGTTTGTCTGTCTGTCAAGTAGTCATTCTATCTGTATGTGTGTCTGTCTGTCAAGTAGTCATTCTATCTGTATGTTTGTCTGTCTGTCAAGTAGTCATTCTATCTGTATGTTTGTCTGTCTGTCAAGTAGTCATTCTATCTGTATGTTTGTCTGTCTGTCAAGTAGTCATTCTATCTGTATATGTGTCTGTCTGTCAAGTAGTCATTCTATCTGTATGTTTGTCTGTCTGTCAAGTAGTCATTCTATCTGTATGTGTGTCTGTCTGTCAAGTAGTCATTCTATCTGTATGTGTGTCTGTCTGTCAAGTAGTCATTCTATCTGTATGTGTGTCTGTCTGTCAAGTAGTCATTCTATCTATATGTTTGTCTGTCTGTCAAGTAGTCATTCTGTCTGTATGTTTGTCTGTCTGTCAAGTAGTCATTCTATCTGTATGTTTGTCTGTCTGTCAAGTAGTCATTCTATCTATGTTTGTCTGTCTGTCAAGTAGTCATTCTATCTATGTTTGTCTGTCTGTCAAGTAGTCATTCTATCTATGTTTGTCTGTCTGTCAAGTAGTCATTCTATCTGTATGTCTGTTTATCTGTCAAGTAGTAATTCCATCTGATGTCTTTCTATCTGTAACACACTTTAGTCATACATGTATTTGTCACAGCAAATACAAAATACAACTGTTTGACATTTTGTGTACCAAGGTTCATATAAGTACTAAAGCTAAATCATGGGACACCTTTACAGGTTGCTGTATCTTCACTTGCTGTTTGAAATATACATGTTAGTCTGTGTCATTTATGCATGTATTAGAAATTAACTTCATTTTTTTTGTAAGCCAATACAGATAATATCTTCTTTATATTGGGTACTTTGCCTTATTTTGTTTATTGGTGTGATACTTTTCAGATCTATCTCATTTCTTCTTCATGTTTTGTATGTTAATTTCATTACTGAATGTAATGTATTTCTTGCATTTTTTCTGTGTAACAACAAATCCGCGATTCTTTATACTGTGAAAGTACTTTTATTCGTGGGGTACCAATTTTCGTGGATTTCGTGTATGACTTTATCCATGAATTTAAGTGTCCAACGAAATTGTCCAAATGAAGACATGGAAAGATCCCCTTTAAAGGTTTGACTACTGATATGATCTAGAGAATATATTGAATAACCTCGAACCTGAGAAAATTTTAATAGCAGTCACAAAACTACAACTGTATGCAGGAATATACCCATTTTATCTTTGATAACCTAAAATCTACAACTTTTGATCTTTTAACTCTCATAAAAATATTTTTCTTCGATGAAAGTCAGATTTCCGGTATTGATATGCTAATATGATAAAGTGTTCATTTTATATCCTCATAGTTCTCGTACATATGGGAAATAATCATTTCATGCTGGGCTTGATTTTGATAAGAATTATTTGACAATTCAAGATACGTTTATAGCATTTGTTTACGATACTGATTTCTTTAGGTGACATATTTATGGCCTAATTAACACTTTTGATGTTCCTGACAGGTACTCTGTTGATCAATCTATTTGGGTTAATTAGTGTTGTCACTGCAATTTACACGGGTCAATGTTTACTTTGCAATTTCCTTCAATCCAGACTATTTGTAACCTTCGTTTCTAAAGGCTTTAATTTTTCAATTTTTTTGTAGAAAACTAAAATCCACGAATTTAAAAACCCACGAACATGTAAATAATGCTTAAACCACGAAAATTGATACCCACAAATTAAAGTACTTTCACAGTATTTGAAATCAAATCTAATAATGGTAAGCTTAACAACTTACTTATTGCCTATCAACTTTTACTTATGTTCAATTATATCATGTATATAGTTTGATAAGGACATTTCTTTTTTAGAAATGGACAATGAATGCAAGAAACAAACTACTTTCCATGTGTATAAATAAACCACTGGTGGCATTAGCAACAAAAGAAAAGGTAAACACAAATTAAAACTAAGATATTTTATTTAGCCCTTGCTACTAAGCAGTTGGGAGATATATAACTGTTTACCTGTCGTTCAGTCAAGAAAATATTTAAAGATGTGGCATGATTGCCAATGAGAAAACTTTCCACCAAAGTTCAAATGATGCGGATATAGCAATTATAGGTCAAGGTGCAGCGTTAAACATAAAAAAAAACCATACCACACAGTAAGCTAATTTAAAAAGGCCCAAAATGACAAATGTTTAATAGTTCAAACAAGAAAACTAAAAGCCTGATTTATTAACAAAACAATAAACAAAAAACAAATATGATACACAGAATCAAACTTCAGCCACTGAAGTATAGGCTCCTGTCTTGAGACAGTCACACAGATTGTGGCTGAGTTAAACAAGTTTGCAGCTCCCAAAGCCTCACCTAACCTGGAACTGAGGTGTAACAGCACAACATAAGAATACACTTTAAAAATTAGTTATGCGCTTAATTCATTAGATCGATACAAAGCTAAAAAACTTTATACCGGTATATGATATGCCAAATTAAAAAGGGCAGAGGTGGCTAAGTAGTTCACCTGCGGCAATCACTAGCCTGTCAATACTGAGGTTGTGAGTTTTAACCCATGCTTGTGACAGGTGTATTCGACTCCAATCTTTATTGACTATGATTTGCAGATTTCTCCCAGCACTCTGCTTCCTTCACCATGCTAAAGCGAAGGGTGCTGAAAATTGTATTAAGCACCAATGATCAATCAATAAATAAAATAACAGATGATTTGACCCCTATTTCACAATTTGCCTTACATGAAAGGATGGCATAAATGGGACATAATGTCCTAAGGACATATTCTTATTATGCATAATATATTTTTGTATTTAGGATAGAGTAATGTCCCTTGTTCTGGTAGACACTTCAGGAGAAGAGGATGTCTGTTACAATGACAAGCTTGTACAAGAAGGATATGCTATCTTCAGACCAGACGATCATACCACTAATCTGACAGGTCCTTCAGATGCACCAGAGGTAAATGTTAAGTGAATGATCTGACTCATTGTCAGTTTATTTTCGATTAATGAGTTTGACAGTTCTGTTCCTCTGGTATCTTTTGCTCCTCTCTTTCTAATATATGGCCAAGTTTTGAAGAATGAAAAAATTGTTAGAATAATTCACGCTGTAATGATGACATAATGGTGTACTTTGATGAATAGCATTCATAGAAGCTTTGTGTCGCACTGCCTTGTATGATTAAGTATTAAGTTGACTAAAATCTCATCTATTGAGATCCCTTGTTTCAACTGAAATTATTAATCATAAAGGTAATTATCTTCTAAATATATATGTAATATTTGCCACTTAAACATCATACCTGTCAACCTGTGATGATGAAAATGCAGGTCATGACCTGCATTGAAGAATCAAATCTCAGGTCATAACGCGTACAAACTTTTTCGAGCTGAATTTCAGTATTTATGGTACATTTTCTTATAACGTATATCAAAGATACCAAAACATCAATGCATGTTCACTTTGTTAAGTCATTTTAAATCATATTAAATATTATTTCATTGCACTTTTAAAGATTTTTATAAATTTGTGTAACTCAGTCTTATGTGCTTTACTTCTTGAGAATAAATACTACAATCATCAAGCACTAGAATTTAATGTAATTCTTAAATGTTTGAGACTAATGACTATGTAGCCTTTAACCTTAATATTTTCCATTAAACAAGGAAATTAAACTATGAAAAAATATAGTCATACAGTTAAAGGAAGTATAAATGTAAAAAATAATTTTCAACTTTTTAAAAAAAAATGTATAAAGGTATAAAAATAATGAAAAGTTATTTTTCAATATGTATTTGAATTTTATATTTTTATGATTTGATCTTTTTCACCCATAAAACGTAAATATAAGGAATAATTTTGAATGGTGGCAAATAAGGGGAAGTAACTCTAGTTCAGTTTGTAAACCAATTGACCAGACGGGTGCAATTTATTTACGACCTAAAGCTAAGGTAATTGGTGTTAATTAACAGTGTGTTTAACACCAAAGCTGTCAAGTGAAGCCATGCAATTAATGGGTCACTTAATTTGACAGTTTACATAGCTAGATGAACTTCCTGTTCATGGAAGAATTACGAATTTGCTGGTATTTCAAAGGAATATCACTTATGAAATCAATCTCAAGGCTAAGAAATACGGGTGAAATCGGGTCATTTTTTGAATTCCTGGGTTATTTCAATGACCCGGCGGTTGTTCCGGGTGATCCCTCAGAATTGTGAAAATCTCGGGTCACACCCGTAGAATACGGGTCAGTTGACAGGTATGAAACATGAAATACATGTAGTATCATTCAGCCAATTTTTATTTGCTAATTTATGGAAAAAAATACTTTATTTTCCGGTACTTTAATACCAGATTTACTTCTGACACAGAACAATTTTCCAGAAATCATGAAGAAGAAATTGGGTGTTAAATTTAAGGTTTTTAAGCCCTAGAAAATTTATATCCAATAAATACTTTGGCATGGCAGTATCTGCAGTAGATAGCGTACAGACCATTGGACTTTGTTGTGGCAGTTGTGTTGAGTTATTTCCCTTGCATATTGGATGTATAAACAGCCAATTTCATCTTTTATGCATCTCCAGGTTGTATTTTTGCAGTGGTTGTATAAAATAAACATAATGTTTATTTGTATTGAATTTTAATGATAAATCTAACTAAAACAGTTTAAAATATCACAACTAATACCTATAACAGTTTTGTTTAACTTTGTGAAATGGTCAATTGATCAGTCCTTACAGTCAAAAATACAGAATTTGTTGCATTATGGGAAAATGAAAGAAAATTCCTGATATTTATTAGATATCAATTTATTGATTCCTGGTTTTCTTGGATGGAATTTAAGCATTGTTTACTTGTTTGTTTGTTTTGATTGTTTCATTATACTTTTAGATACTAATTTTGACTACTATTAAAGGGACCAAACATTTTGAAAACATGCTTCACTAATAAAAGTATCTGTGGCATTTGTGGAAAAGAGGGGTTTGCTATGGTAGAAATATAAGTAATATCCGTTATATTAAAATTACCTTAATTCAATGCTTGCATATATATGGAAGAACTTATTTTCTCCAAATACGACTGATTATTTTACTATTTGAAGATGAAAAAATAAATTGTAAGATAATCATAGTTTTAATATAGTTGACCATTTAAAAATATCACAGATAAGTAAATGCAATTAGGCATACTAACAATCTTAAATAACTAAAATAGAAACTGACAATAAATACAGTGAAACCTGTATATAAACAACCCCATTATAAGTGTAGCATCAGGGTATATTAAGCAGGTGATTGTATAATTTGTGTTACAACAATGTTTAAACACAGAATTTTTGTTTAGGAATAAAATGAGATTGGGGTATATGTCAAATATGCATCCATCCAGTGACACAACTCTACAGAACATGTAGAGGTTAAAATAAAGGACTTCAGCAATAAACCACTGTCTATAGAGGATATTAAGCTCTAAATCAAACCAAGTCTTATGAGAACTGTAAATGAATTAATTACAAAAATACTAAAAAAAAATATGTTTTGACACAACAGTGCAGTTTATACTTTTCTTGTTCTCATGAATTGTTTAAGACAGGTAAAATGTTCACAAATGAGTTGTTTTAGACAGGTAAAATGTTCACAGATGAGTTGTTTTAGACAGGTAAAATGTTCACAGATGGGATGATATAGACATGAGTTGTTTTAGACAGGTAAAATGTTCACAGATGGGATGATATAGACATGAGTTGTTTTAGACAGGTAAAATGTTCACAGATGGAATGATATAGACATGATTTTTGTTGACATAGCAGGCCCGTAGCCAGGAATTTCCAAGGGGGGTATTTGGATTCACAAACTCGACTTTGACAGTCACAATTCGAACAAAACGTTGACTTTAACAGTGCTTTTTTGTTTTCAAAGTGGGGGGTTCATCCGAACCCCCTGAACCCCCCTGGCTACGGGTATGCATAAACGTTGTTTTGGACAGGTTTCTTGTTCACATGGGAGTTGATTTATACAGGTCTCACTGTTTTTCAGCTACATTCACATCATAATGTTAAAAAACTAATAACTATTACAACAAACATTCAAATGATAATGTTAAAAAAGAATAATTTCTGACAACTATATTTAAATAGGTAACAAATATAAAAAAAATCATGAAATGACAAATATCTTACAGCATTTTAAATATCAGAATGAAGAATAGATGTTCTATATTTATATGATTTGTAACTAGATTTGATGTCATTCATATTTTTTACAGTAAATTTTATATAGTTTTAGTTATGAAAGTGCACACATCTTTTTCTGTTGTACTAGCACTTGTATAAAAGTATTCTCTGGGTTGATAACAAAAAGATATGTCTTCCCAATTTCATTTTCATAAAAGACAAATATGGAAGACAATATCAGCTAATTTAGAAGAAAAACAGGGAATAGGCATTGTACATCATACAATGATATTGGTTCAGAAGTATCCACCAGGCTTTTGTTTAACTTACATTGACTGATTGTAAGTGTTTAAGACCTGTACTTTGCTATATCTTGGCTGATAATTATTATTGATGGAGAAAATCTAAGTATTCAAGAACTAACAACCTTCAAATTATATTGAAGGACATTTTCATAACTGAAAGCTAAATGTCAGATTGAGGAACTTAAAAGGGTCAAGTCAATCTTCTGAATCATTTTACATGTAACCAGATCAATTTCGATGTAATTAAAACAGTTTTTATCAAAATTAGATTTCCGAAACTCGTTAAGGGATGATTAACCATGGATTTTTTCCATCAGAAGCTATATGTTGCTATATTAATTACAATGAAATCAATGATTGAAAGTCAATTTTGACTGAGATAATAACATTCAAGGTAAAAATTGACAGTTGTAGTTTTGTAAATTACATTATAGATTATTGGGAATACAGATTAGTATGTCTGGTAGGCCATTAAATATTTGTAGCTGTTCAAAAGCATTAGATTTCAAAACATGTTTAGTTTAATGGCAATTGACAGACGATTTCATAATAGAACTTTTTGTTTACATTGAGGTTTAAAAAAGTTTGTAGATTTTTGCTCTTTCTACACAGAAAATATTTGACATTCAATCCTAATTATGAAACAAAGAATCATTTTGTCCAGATATAATTTTACATGCAAATTTTTACCAGATTCAGTTACAGCTATGCAGTTAAGTTTTGAACTAAATTTTATATTTACCAGACTTATGTATAGCTAAGTGATTAAGACTGCACTAAATTTTACCAGATTTTGGTAAAGCTATATAGCTTAGACTGCTAAATGAAAATTTTGACAGACATGAAACAATATCAACTACAGAAAATTTTAAGGATTAAACAAAAGCTATTAATCTTTAATAGGTAATGCATCCAATTGCCAAGTCAACTTCTTTGGTTAATACAATGAAAGAGAAGATGTATGTAGAATATAAAGGCACTCTTACCAGGGTTCTCGCTAAGGATTTTTGAAGGCGAGTCAAGGGACTCGTCATTTTTAGCCATGATGAGTCCAACAGCAAGAAGAAAATATTTTATTGCAATATAATGTAATATTTTAGTCTCCATTTCCTAACAGAGCAATGAAATGACATTAAATTCAGATCACTTTTAAACTTTTGCTATAAAATGATGATATTTGTGTTTAACTTATAATGTTCAGTTTATTCAAAATATTTCAATCTTGATGCATCTGTGGACTCATCAGTTTTGAAAATGGTGAGTCCAGACAGGATTTGATGAGTCCAGGACTCATGGACTCGCCTTAGTGAGAACCCTGTCTTACACATCAGTTTTATTATAAGATTCTAAGATTATATTTTGCTGGTATGTCTAGTAATTCCTTTTATGAAATCTATTTACATTTTTTTCACATTTATCTTGCAATTCATACATTATTACCTGTTTTTGCTCAATCTAATGTTTGAAAATGAACTTGATTCACCAGAAATAAAACTACCATGAATAGTTTCTATGAAAAGTCTTCCATGAAAATGTGTCCATATAATTCAGATTTCAGTACTATGCTCCATATGGCTTCAATGCAAGCATCCAAAGACTTACTATTTTTTTTTTGATTTCTAAAAAATTGTTAACAAATGAAGGTAATAATCTGTCACTTATCTTTATCAATAATTCATTTGATATTCTACATCGATTTCAATTTTTGTTTCCTCTCAAAAAAGTGTTTTTTTTATTGATTTTTTTCCCTGAGATGAATGTTTTAGATTAATTGAGTTCATTATGGCCATTATGAATTATCACCTATTGATGATGTAAATTACAAAATAGATAGAAGATTGATCTTATCTTTGAGATTAAAAACATCCCCGAGATTCTTTTGTTTATTCTAAACATGAAACACAACATTAAGGTGATGTCTTTAAACACCATTTAAAAAATAATCCATATAAGGCCTCATCAATTGATTTTTCATTCTTTGAAATAACCAGCATCAGTTTAGGAATTTTTTTTCGTAGGAGGGGGGAGGGATATGTTGTTGTGGGTTTTCTTTTCTATCTTTTCTATTTAAAAAAATTTATAGACTTATTTGGAAATTTATCTAGGTGAAAATTAGCATATTCAAAATAACAATGAATGATGTTTTTATTTCAAGAATAAGATCGGAATTTTGCATTATATTTAGCTCCCTCATGTTCCAAAAAAATTAGAATAAAATTTACATGGCCTAAGTTTTAAACAGCGTTGTCAGTAAGTAGAAATAAAGCTGGTAAAACAGCCAAAAGCTAAAATACTTTCATTTGACTTTTTAAAAATTCTTTTGAAAATATTGACATTGTAGATCACAAAGTTTTCCTGACATGGGATTTCTCTGTCATGTTGTTTTATGAAACAAGGAACTATTAAATGGAAATTGATCTTTTATGGGATTAAATCACACGACTTGACAATATTTTAGCCATTGTAAAAGTGTGATGACCTAAAAACCTATAGCATAGTAAAATAGACTGCCTTTAATAGAAATTTATTGTGTAATTTTAAGAGTATATTCCTTTATATCAACATGTGGTATTAATAGATCAATCAAGCAGAAAATTGTCATCAAGTTTATTCAGAATGTTCTCTTTTAAGTTTAACCTATATATTCCTGTTATGCATTTATGTCACGTCAAGTTTCCATTCCATGTGACATGTCATGGCGAACAATGGCAAATAAAAGTACTTTCAGGGGAAAAAATCGTAAGGGTAAAAGTACAATAAAATATTTTTCACAGATGTTTTCTTTCACTAATTTAACCATCTATTTCAATTTTGTGAATGCATTCTGTGATAATAAGAATTTAAAAGTACCCAGAATATTATTTTGTCTATTGTTATCATCTAAATTATATCTTTTTTTTGTGAAAATATGCCTAGGGGAAATCATTGCCAACATACTTTTGTTTTTTTTAGTGTTATCATCTAATATCATAATCTTGAGTATATCACATGGATTAAAAAAACCATGCATGCAATCATGGTAAAAGGAAAAATATAATTATAAAGTAACAAAACAAAATGTACTAGTTATTACAATATGAGAAAGACTGGAAATGGCACTATTGAATAACAAATAAAATACAGTAACTGGGTCAGAGATACTCATAATATTTCATGGTACCTTCTGGCATCACAATCACAAGTAGTTTATCTGGTAATGTTCCCACAAATCTTGGAATGTCATCTAAAAGAAACGATTTCTTTAAATGGCCCTTGCTGCTCAAAATGTCTATTCGACCCTCTCGTTTGTCCGTCACTATAATGTTTCCGTATTTGTCAATACTTATTAAATCTGGCCCCTGATAAATTTCTCCCTCCGTGTCACTGTTTCCATATTCAAAAATTAATTCTCCCTTAAGATTAAATGCTATGACAGTATTGCTCCCTGGATCAGTCACCACCAAGAGATTGTGCTTGTTGTCAACAGCAACACACTGCGGTTTCTCTAATAAGTATAGTCCAAATTCATGAAAGTCATCATTCGTAATTCTTTTTGTGAGAAGACCGTCTTTACTATAAAATGCAATATTTCCTCCCGACTTAGCTGACTTTCCATGATGACTTCGTAATTTAGCGTAACGATTTGAAGTGACTATGATACTGCCTTTATTGTCTGCAGTTACAAAATTTAGACCAAAACTCTCAATATTGCTGTCGGAAAGAATGTGTCCAGTTCCGTCATTTTCTAACACCCTCACTTTGAATCGGTTGTCTCCTCTTGGAATTGTCATGGCAACCTTTCCATCACTGGAAATTGAGTGAATGTTCCAACCATTGTCTACATGAACTGTTCCCTTGACAATTCCTCTTTTCTCAAGAACATAGACCATTTGGGAACCAGTTGTTGTTGTACCAATGATCATGTCTCCTTTGCTATTAATTCCGATCCCTTTTATGCACTCTCTTTGAATGACCGCTGGAAGTTCTGTTTCTTTTTTTGGTTCTCCTAATTCAAAGCAGTTTTCAGCCTCATATTCTGTCTTTTCAATTTCTTCACTGAATTTAACATTTCTAAAATTCTCACTGTTGTTGCTAGCACTGAGCATGTCCGAGTCTGAACCGCTGTTGTACTGGGTTTCTTGAGCTTGGTTGAATATTTCTTCTAGTTCAGGTTCAGTATTTTCAGCTGTATCACTACCATGACTACCATGGCCATTTTCCAAATTTAGGTGATAAATATTTGCATTAGAATCCTTACGATTTTCTGTTGTATCCGTTCCCTTTTCAGACAATTCTCCAAATAAATTACAGATTGTTTCCACAGTAACATTTGGTTTTGTCAATTTTATTGTCAGTGTTTCGACTTCATCTGTGCCCAATGTTTCTTCACACAGTTCACGAATTCGATAACCAACTTTCTTGCGTAGGAAAACCTTTTCTTCATAAGAACCATAACTCAATAAATTTTCTGTAAATTCTTTCACCCCATTGATAGATTTTAAATGCATCTTGATATCATATCGCCTATTTGCTATTTCATCCTTTTTCTGGGTATTTCGTTTGTTAACTTCTTCGATTAGCATATTTTCATACTCTGTGATTAAGTCTGACAAAAATTTTGTTCGTTTTTTCACCACTTTATGCAGTTCTTTTGTTTGGTTTTGAATGACCTCTTCACTTTTGTCAAGTCTGAGTAATGCATCGTCTAATTCTTTCTCGTCATCATTTAATTCGTCCAAAGGATCCTTGATCTTACTTTCAAAATGTCCGGCAACAGTTGTCAGTTCTGCACAGCGATGGTTGCCATGGTTATTCACATGGCAGTCGGCACAAATGAGCAAGTCACAGTCTATACAGAACACAGCACCAATATCCATAGCGTCATAAAGTTCACAGCACTTTGGAATCACATGACTATTTTTAGCAAATCCTTCCTCCTGCTTGCTTTCCACTCTAGCATCGTACTCATCAATTGAAATCAGGCTGTGGTTATCTGTTTCCTCTGATGTTTTATGGGATTCCGTACACGTTGGACACAAAGCATTTTCACACACATCACAGAAAGTTACCGCATCCACAAAGTTTCCAGCATTTTTACAAAACCAGCAGAGTGTCTGAGGTTTTAGATTTGTTGAACTAGACACTTTTGAAAGCCTCCTGGCAAGAATATTCTCAGGTAAAGGTGCAGCGTCTTGTTCGTTCTTTATTTCCGTAGCACACACTGGACAAGGGAAGTAATTATCTTCATCAATATTTTTGTCAATATGTCCAGATATGCATGGATTGCAGAAAGTATGAAGACATGGCAGAAATTTGGGTTGTTTGAATTCCTCTTCACAAATAGGACAACAAAGGTACTGTTGTGGAATGACCAGTTCCGTCTGCTCCAACTCCATTCCGTCTGCAATAGAAAAAATAGGGAATTAAAATGGATTGTTTTGGTACATGGTTTTAATTTTTATGGGACCTCATATATCTAAAACATTAACCCACACAAAAAGTCAGTTGTCCACTTCAAAGTGATAAATTTTTCATTTAAAAAGATGTTTTGTTGCATTTAGTATGGCACAAGTAGGGCAATTATTTATATACTTGACAAATAAAAAATGTTTCCTCAGATTAACACCCTGATCATCAATCATCAATATTGGAAGTCATCATCTATTGTATGTACACAATTTTGATTTGCAGAGTTATTTAATGGTTTGGCAAATATCTCAGATTTAAATGCACTTTATTTTCACTCTATACATGCAAATGAGTTGATTTTATTGGAGTGCAAGTAGAAATAATATATACAGCCAAATAAAAATCTTTTAATTCTTGAGAATTTTTTAATTTTGATTCCTTTATATTAATATTTGTCATCCATGTCAAGATTTTATATTTTGAAGTACAACATTTTCTTTTCAACTCTAGCTATGATGGTCTTATTTTGATGGAGGGTTAATACTTGGTGTTGGATGTTTCTAGGACTGATATGGAAAAAAATAAGTTTCAATATTTTCGCCATTACTATTAGCTTACAATGCACATTACTACTGCATATAATTATCAACATATGCCCATCAGACAACATAAATTTGTGTCCACACTTTTCATATATAGTTATAAAAGAAAATTACTCATAAACTTCTTATAAATGCTCTAATTCCATCTGATACTGATGCTTTGTATTATATATAAATACCAAAGTGGTTTCGTGCTGCTTTGAGATGTCATATTGATAAGAAAAACTGTGATGTCATAATAACACGGCATGATATATAATAGATGTCATTTGGTATTTTTTATTTAATTAAATTATAATCAGGCTATGATAATTGCATGACTATCAAGTGTTTGAAATCCAATTTAATTACATGTAAAAGAATTGTGTTTAATATTTGGATAAGGAAATTTATAATGATGGCCACAATCAAAGTTCAATTAGATCATCATTTGCCACATTTTATGGTGGGTTACTGTTTGTGAGCGCCAAGGAACAATTGTTAAAAGAGAGTTTATCTTGAATATCTTTTGGGTTGATGATTCATCTTGTATTATTGGGTGGCTGTTTCAATTCCTTTAATTCATATATTAAATTTACTTCATGCTTACATATTATCCTTTAAAACAGTTTTTATTCTTTTCTCTTATGCTTTTATTCTGGGATTTCATTTACGTTTTAATCCCTTAGATATTTGATACAGGTAATAAAACGTCTACTTCAAACATTGATGCATATATATAAACTATTTGGAAGGACTGTTTAATGCAATGCATTTTCATTTGAAATTTAATATTCATTTAGAGGTAACATATATAAAATAAGACAGAAACACACAAAACGGACATTTGTAACAATATACAGTAAAAGCAGAAATTTCGTCGAGGATTTAATTTAGTTTATTTTGCGGAAAGAATATATCCACGAAATTAAAAACCCCACGAAAATTTAACCTTCATATAATATCACTTCCATTTAATGGGAAACACAAAATTATATCACCATGAAATCTTATAAAGTGACAAAACCAGGAAAATTTAACTGCACGTAAATGAATGTTTCTACAGTTATTTGTAATGTTTACTTTAATTTATGTTAGGAAGGAAATGTATTATTCTGTCTTCTTTGAGGTGGTCATTGGCATTTAACAATGAAACCGATGATACTTTATTGAGTGAGCTTACTCAAACAAGATAAAATATTTCTGTCAGTCAATTAATCTATATCTAATTCTCGTCCATTTAAAGTTTTGTTTGCCCTACTATCACCAAATGAATGGTAGTTAATTCATATTGACCTAGCAAACTATTCCTTATTATTGACGGTATAAACAGGGTTTAACCTTTCTTAATATCTGGTGAATATTACATGTGTGGTTCTTTACATCTTGTTAAAATATTATCGTAGTTTTCCATAAGAGGTGATCGTAGGATTAAAACTTGATTGAATCACAGTAAATTATATTCACTTTCCTGTGTAAATGAGACATTTATCTTGTTAACTGAATTCAACAGTATAAATAGTACCAAGTAAAATTAACCGTTTTGATTCATATGTTAATATGTTGCGATAATATTTCAGTTTCATTTAAAAAAAGAGTTATTTATAAAGCGGCTACAAAGAATGTATTGTATATGTATGGACGAAAGCCAAATCTTTCATTCATTGGAATATTTAGTTCTTTTAATTATGTTTTCCCCGCATTTTTTTTTTTTATAGCCATTGAAAGAGTTTAAATTTTTTGTCAATTGTGAATAGGTTAGAATAAGGTGTAAATCTCAGTAAAGTTTATTAAGGCACAAAGTTAATATAGAATTAAATTTGAGTTTTGTTTTTTTGTCAATTAATTTGAAAAAAGTATACATGAAAAGGAAGTTTTGATTACTGTGGATTCATTTATTTTTGTGGGTACCAATTTTTGTGGATGAAAGAAAAATTGCATGTTCATGGACATTTAATTAAGTGGTTTCACACGCCTTTAGAAAAATTTGTCATTCTTTGGAACAGTTAATTTTGTGGTTCACCTTTACCCACAAAATCCAAGAAAAATTGGTATCCCAGGAATAATAATGAATCCACAGTAGTTAATGATTAACAATAGTCAGATAATTTTAACACATAAATCTAAAGTAATGTAAAGGAAAAAAGGGGATGTTTAGATTCCAGACAATTTACATTAAAAGAATAATGCAACATTAGCTATACTACATAGCAGTGAGGAAATAAATAAGAAAAGAGATTTTCTAGACCAATCTGTGGATAATATGAACCTCTAGCCAAAGTCTACAGTTATTTTAGGTACTTTGGAAGTATTCGTTTCCCCATATAAGTGAAGTCTGATTTAAGGTAATTTGGAGGGGGGCTCAGATAAATTACAGTAGTTTTTAATGGAATGACTTTAGATTACAAAGTTGGTAAGTTTTGATTGGCATGTTTCTCTGGCAAGCAATAAGCAAATAAAAAATTATCAATTTAATATTTTGACTTATTTATTAGAAAGTAAATAATAAGGAATAAACATGAATTGTAACATTACATTAAATTCATGTAGAAACCTGATATATAGTTCTAACCTTGATTTCAATTTAAAAGCATATTTCAATAAAAGCAATTACCGGTTAATTTATATATGTTGATGTCTGGGTGTTTAAACTATTAAATCCTAATATATAAAATATTGTGGCAAATATTTTTAATCATTTTATGAGACAGTGCTTTTAGTTTTTATAGTTTGAAGTTAAGAGAAATCTAAATGGGATGATCTTTAAAACTTAAAGGAATATATGTGAAAAATATGAAAAGTAAAATTCTTTGAAGTAGATTTGAATAGCAAATAACAAAATTGAAAAAGCACTTAAATTTTTTTAATGGGGTTAAAGATATCAATTAAAGGGGGAAATTGCAGAATGAGTACAAAAGGTGTAGGGCTATTGTAAAAGTTCAGTGACCAAAAGATAAATTATTTTACTTTACTAAAGTTTTTGAACTGCATTTAACATCTTATTCTAAATAGAATGTGAATTTAATTGAGCCTTCCTTTTTTGTCAATTAGTTATAATAACAAAGAATGTATTGTATAAGTATGGAAGAAAGCCAAATATGTTATTCATTTGAACAGTTTGGACTTATAATTAGGCTTCTACCACTTTATTATAGTTATTGCAACAGTTGTATTAGCCCTAAGTTGATAAAGAATTCTTAGTTGATTTTTTTTGTCAATTCGTTGCAATAAGGTATAAATTTTAATAAAGATTTGATTGATAAATGATCAACAAATGTCAGATAGATTTTACACTTAAATTTAAGGTATAATATAAAGGAGAATATGGAATATTTGCATTACTTTCATTATGCATTTTATTGATGCATTAAAATCTATTAGTACAAATATGCATTATGTAGATCAAATCTGTGCAATTTGTCAAAGTAATAGTTAAATGATACTGGAATGAAAAACAAGTAAAAGTCTGGATTGTATTGACACAATATATGTGTCTGGCTAATATTTTAGTACTAGACAGGATTTTGCAAAAAAGTCACTGAATTTCAAATAAAACTTGAAGTAGACTTGAACCATTATGGAAACTGTAGTGTTTACAATACAGTAATTTAGTTTACAAGAATGCTCATGTATTTTCCTTCACTTCCAAGTAATTTTGAATATTCTAAATCTGTTGTTTAAGCTGCAAATGAATCTTAAAGCAGACTTGAACCCTTGTACTTGGAAAATATATTGTTTACAGTAATAATGAACTATACAAGAATAATGTTTTCCTTTAGTCAAATTTTTTTTGAATATTTTAAAAATAAAAATGAAATAAAATCAATTCCAATCTCCAATATAATAAGTTTGTGTGCTGATAATGAGTTAAGTTCTTACCTATGAGGTACATAGAATAGTTAAACCTAAAAATCTCAGTACAGTGGAAAACAAACTTTATCAACCTGTACGTCCTACAGTGAAAGTAAAATTTAAATTTTGTATACCTAGTGTTTATTTTGTCATTTAAATCTCCATGTTTTATGTTTGAGTGTAAAGATTTGGCAGAGTGTCAACGAGGCTTTATTGATAGAACCGTTACCCGTTAATAACTAAACATTGGATTAATATCTCTTACCTATTGTAATAGGGGGATAATAACGTACAGGTATTGTCAGTCAAGAGAAGGGGTTATTAGCTGCCTTTTATAGTAGGTGTTCTCGATTGTTAGCACCCATTTATTTATGAATAGACATAATTGGGATGGATTGTGTTAGCATGTGCTTGTTCTTAGAGGGTATTTTAACCTTCTGGTTAGTAATGACTTCATTGCAGTTTATAATTGTAGAGCATTTCAGCTTCCTGCTGTTATGCTGTTTGGTGATTTGTGATAATGGTATTTGACTACAGGGATGATATTTAAAGTATTATAATGGTTAGCAGCAACTGAATTAAATGGGCTTTTGACATGTCATGGGGGGAAGTCACACGGTCCGAATTAATCAATAAACCCCCACCCCCCCTTTAAAAAAGTCAGCTTAATTGCAATTTCATCCTTTATTATTTTTCTAATCATCCTATTTATGCTTGAAATATTTTCCAATGGACCTTAGTAAAAAAATTAAAAATCAATCTATTCTAATTTTTTTTAATTTAGTAACTAGTTAAGTTCGAGGATATAGACCTTAACTAATGAAACTTAACAAGTTCTCTGGTGCATCTTTCAATATTGGTTCCAGGGTTGTTTGAAATCAATTAGAAACAGAATAATAGCAATAGATTTGACAATTTATATCTAGCTGTCAGAATCACCTGACTGTAACTTCAATATTTTTAATCAATATTTGTTATTGCCAATTTGTTTTATATTTTATACAGATATGTTTTACTGCTTATTGCAGTTATAAGACTTCAGGTTTACCTACTGATGAGTAACATAGACTGAACATCATTCAAAACTTTCCAGTTTTAGCCATTATATGTCAGGTTATAATATATGTAGGCCTAAGTTCACATATTTGAACAACGATATCAAGAGGTATTTTTGAAATTTTTGAGACTTTTTTTCCAGGACTTGATTACTTGTTTTAAATGCTACATATCAATGAAACTATGATAATATTAAATAATTGATTTAAACTTCTTCAAAATTCCAATTAAAAGTTTGGAATAAGGACTAAATTTTGGTAAGCATGCTGGTTTTATTACGTCAATTTAGATGAATAATGTATGGCCACAAAGATTTATAATGTGTGTTCAGCTTTGGCATTTATAAAACAAACATATATGATTATTTAATTTTTAATTAAGCATTATACAAATCTACCCAAGGGATATTGCATTATTTGATATATAATAAATGAAAAAAAGATTAATAATTCAAAAAATTCCAATGAAAAGTTTGAGATAAGGACTGAATTATTGTTATTTTATTTTTAACGTTATTCAAATACACCTAAGGGATATTGCACAATAAAGCTTTGGTATTTAATTACGAAACAAAAATATTTGATTATTTTATTTTTAATTAAGCCTTATACAAATACACCTAAGAGATATTACACAATATTACAGAATACATAGGGTTTATGGATAAGGGTGTTTAATCTGGTTGATACAATTTAAGTATAGGGCTTAAGGTTCAATGACCATATGAAAAAATAATTTGATTACTGATTATATTTAAACTTGGTAATGTGATTAAATCAGTTAACTGGTATTAAAATGGGCGTTGTTTGACCTTAGCATGCACATGATATGTGTTTTAATAAAGGATGGCCATTTTTGGTGTTGAAATCCTTAGCATTTTCAATTTTTTTTCCTATGCTGTAAAAAGTATGAAAGAGGAGTTATTTTCTGTAAGACTGACTATTTGATATTCATGTTTGCTGTTTGTATAAATCCCTGGAATTATGTGGATATTAGGTTCACATAGTCCTTGTTACGAGGATTGGAACTTGGCTGCAATTTTTAAAAGCAATTAATGAGAATATTTTCTTTGTCTTGATTTTCAATTTGAACTGATAAAAGATCATCAGTTTACTTAAAAATAATTTGCTTAAGTTACAGACCAATACATGCAAAAATTTGAAAAAAAAACAGCAATGTAATCATTCCATTTTAAATATCTAAAATATCTATGAATTTTTTTTTTTTTAAATCTACAACATGTTGCAAATAATTTACATTTCCCTTTTCACTATTCAGATGTACCAAGAAGTACCCAAGGACTCTAGAGTAAATGCAAATAAAGAAGATTGTCAAGAGAAATAAAATATCACTCATTCTAATCACTCAATACATTTGATAATAATAGAAAGTTTACCCTTTTCAATGTAATGAAAAAGATTTTACTAGTTATATCAAATCAGCATATTTCATAGAATTATTCTCTTATTGACATTTCAAATGAATTATTTTCTAACATAAATCCCTGCTAATGGATATTAAATCTGTATAAACTTTAAAATACAGTTAATGTAAAACTCTGTAAAATTTGAAGATGATCGTGTGAATTCTAAATAAAAGATTTTCTACATACAGAAAGCATATAGACAAATGTTGAAGCAAACAGAACTCCAACCAATGTTAAGATTATAAAAAGATTGAATAATACAACCATTTATAATTACTGTTTACAAGACTATACTCTGAGGCGATGAGATAAACCCATAGTGCAAAACTGAAGGTCTAAATGCAAAAAAAATATAAATATGAAGTATGAAATAGAATATTTTCAATTCAACAGTCTGCAGTCATGAACAATCCAATAACATTTTCTTTTTTGTCTTTTTATGCCCCATTTATGGGCATTATGTTTTCTGGTCTGTTCGTTTGTCTTTTCGTTCTTTCGTCCCACTTCAGGTTAAAGTTTTGGTTAAAGTTTTTGGTTGAGGTAATTTTTCATGAAGTTGAAGTCCAATCAACTTGAAACTTAGTGCAGATGTTCCATATGATATGATCTTTCTAATTTAATGCCAAATTAGAGATTTCCCCCATTTGCACGGTCCACTGAACATAGAAAATGATAGTACGGATTGGGCATCTGTGTACTGGGAACACATTCTTGTTCTTATCTGTTTGTGCATACATACGTCCCGGAATTTTCCATTCTCTTTCTTTAGTTGCGTCAACCAAACATTACAAATGTTATGAAACTTATACATTTTTTTTTTTACCACAAAATGCAGATCAAGTTTGAATTTTGGTGGTGTCACTTTTATCGTTTTAGAGTTTTGTCCCTTTATAAATTGAAAAATTGGTGAATATTTCATTTTCATTCACCAAATGTTATGAAATTTATATTCAATGCTTATTACTATAAAAATGAGACCAAGTTCAAATTTAGGTGGTGCCCTTATTACCATTCTTTAATAAGTTATGTCCCTTTATTACATATTATGCTTGCAGGGGCATCAACTTTGCTGATTCTTAATTTATTTTTAACAGAGTTGCACTCAGTGCATGGATTTTAAGTTATGCACATTATCAAATATTTATTGTGTTATACAATAATGCATTCAGGACAACAAAAAGTCTTATTTTAAACCATATCATCAAAATCTAATTATAACCAATACAAATATACTTCTGTACAGATATTGGAATATAGACTTGGAATGCACTTGATCTATGAAATTGAAAAATGGAAAGTTCTGTAATAATTGAGTACAATTATATCTCCCACATGGAAATAATTAGACATTTTAGAAGTAAACAAATGACCTAGAATGAATGGAAATTTAACCAAGTATTTCTCTTCTTTAAATGGAAAATATTTTGATAATTCAAAATTTCATTACAATGTTAAAGGACTTTAAAAATGTTTTCCAAAAGCCAAAATGGAATATACTTGTAACACAATAGTCTACTTTTGAAAAAGGACTTGGTAGAAATAATGCTGTTTAAAGATTCATGGAGAAAAACTGCTTTTGTTTCAAACTGTTATCAGTTTGTCTTAATTGAAGTACAAAATGTATACATTCCTGAAATTTTGTTTTAATGATGTTTTCATACATTTTCTCATGTGTGGAAGCCAAATTGTGTCCCCTCTCAGATCATAACCATATCACCATGCACACACTGCATCACGCTCCTCAAAAACAAATATTTTTTGAGTAAATGACATATGAAAGACCTACAATGTTGGCCAGTAATTCTTGTCGTCTTTGAAGTCCATTTGTTTGGCATTTGTAAAGTCAAGTGAAATGCATTGCCTTAATGAAAGAACTAAACACTAAACAGTATAGATTTCAGATTCCTGACATGATTATTAACTGGTGCTTTTTGATACTTGCATAGTGAACTAAATTACATGTCAACAATTTTTAAGCACTACTCTTACATTTCATTAATATTGATATGCTATCAGCAAAAGAAAATTGTTTAATTAGAATAGTGCCAATGTTGTCAATATAACAGGTAATGTAAGTGTTACAAACGATTTGTAATTACATATGAGAGCTTTTGGATGTCATACATGTGATCCAAACAATTTGTATTAATTAGTTTTAATGGGAAATTTGAGATTGATATCTCAGCTTGAAATATTGAGTGTGTTGCATAAATATTTCATATGCGCAGAAACAATTTTCAGTCAACTTATTTTATTATAAATATTTAATAATCTCTAGTGTATTGGATTTATATTTGGTTACAGTCTCAGACAAGTTTAACTTTGAGAAAAAAACTTTACTGACAGAGTAGCAAAATAAAAATTCATACTGTAACTGAACAGACATCTCCTGTAGTTATGGTATGCATGTAAGTGTTCAGACCTATCCCACTTATCATAATATTTATGTTTCTTACCCCACTATGATTTCGCACATTGGTAGCTAAAACAAAGTATTCTTGAATGAAAAATATTGAGAGGTTTTATATGTATACAACTTTGCCATGTTTGACCGTAACAAATATTTTTACAAAGTTTAAATGCTTTGATCAACATTCTTAACTTTATTTGGCTTTAATCCTGTTGACCATTTGACCATAAAGAACATATCAAATTTGATTTTATAGGTGCGCTTATTCATTATTGACGGATCTTATACAATTGTATCTTAAAAAAGCTGGAGAATGGGTTCAAAACTGTAAAAGTCAAAGATCAGGGACCTTTTGATGTCATTCACCATAAGTTATGCCCCTTGAAATAAGATTATTAGTAAATTTTAAATACAATAACACTAATAAAGTCCATGCATAAGGTCTTATATCTTAAGTTCAAAGATCAAGCCACATTTAATGTTATTATAAGGATTTTCTTTACTCTTTCACTGATCTAGTTGTGCTAGATTCAAACGGAGGCTCTTTAAGAGAGGATTGGTGGGATTCCAACTATATTTCTTTTTCTCAACATAACCCCCCCTTTTTTTAGGAATATATTTAGGTAAAACAAGTGTTCAATCACACCTTTTTTTCATCAAACTACTGTTGGATTCATTTATTGTTGTGGATAACAATTTCAGTGGATTAAGGAAAACTTGCATATTTGTTGTTATTTGATTTCATTAATTTTGCCAAAGTCTTTAACCATTCCTTTAGAAAATTTATAATTTGTTGAACATTTTAATTTGTGATTCTTGTTACCAGGACATGCAGAAAACTTTACATTCAATGAGTGATATTGAATCCACCTTAATAGAACCAGTCATATCTGAAATTAGCTGCAGAACTGTAGCTCTCAGGTCCTCTTGATATTTTTTGACAATTTGTGGAGTATTTATTGACATAAGAGCTATATGGTTCTCCAGCTAGTCTGAAATATGCCTTCAGCTCACACCAATCTTACCACAACCATGTTCAAATAAACCATTAAAATCAGAGTTGGTATGCAACAGTTCATACATTATTATAAGAAAAACAAGAAAATCCTAAGGGATGTAGCAACGTCAATCAAAGAAGGACAAATAACAAAATGGCTAAATAAAAAGATTGAAAGAAAATATGTAAAACCCACTAAAGTTCAGCAGCATGAAGTCATTACTATTACTAAAAATTAGAAAACTAAGGACAAATGGTTCGTGCCGTCAGTCATCTGTAATGTAATTCCAATGTTCTTTGATAGTACATCAGTATTATTTGTTTTCTTAAAATTTTCTAAGACACAACTTCAACTTGAATTTTACTTTTTTAGGTCAGTAATTTCATTGTAAGGTAAGCAGAAACTCTTTCTAATGGAAATTCTGAACGTAAACACCAACTTTGAAATACCCTGTCAACTGAGATAGTATAATGTTTCAGAATCATAACTTGCATGAATGTTTCAGGAAAGAAGAGTGAAAGAGAGAGAGAGAAAAAAAAAAAATTCAAAAAATTTATATTTTAGTTTGCGTAAATCTTGATAAAACAATAGTCTTTTGTTGTTATATATTTGAAACCCTGTAACACCTTAGTCAGGTGGTGCTGTAAGGGTGATGTTAAATCCTGACTATAAAAAAAAAAAAAAAAAAAAAAAAAAATGAATGTTTCAGTGACTTTTGGTTTGAAGATAAAGAACTGTAGGTATTAAAATAATAAAGTTTGTATCTTTATATTACCAAAGAATGAATTAAGTTACATTTTGCATTTTGAAAAAATTAATTTAAAGTTAATGATCGAATATCTATGCAGTATACTCTTTATGAGTTTTACTGGTAAAATACCAGTTATTATATTTACAGTATTTTATATAAAGTCTTCATTCATCTTCAACATTTACTACTATTATTGAGTGCAGAAATGTTACCATCCTGTTTTTAGTGCAATGCAAATTGGAATAAACTTTTAAATAAAAAATAAAAAATAAAAACAGAAATAAATATTTCACTATTTTAATTTTAATTGAATGCGCATAAAATGTTTAAATATTTACCTGTTAGTTTGTGAGTATCACTTCATATCTCATCAGAATTTAATTAAAAACAAGTCCCTCTTCACCTGTCCCAGGTAAAGTGTTTACCTTGATTCAGCCAGGTGAGAAAGGCTGTGGCAAAAATATGTCAACGGAAAACAAGTGATTACTGCCAAGTTATTGCCGTAATCGTAATCTAAAACCATTAATCATCACCCATAGATAAAATAATTTTATACCTGTAACTCCGCAGGTCGCCATGCGTGCAGAAATCGTGGACGTTTTCTAAATGAAGATGTACTGTCAGGAGCGTACTGCTATACAGATTAAAAACTGGTTTCCAATATTTAAATTTACATAGATTTATATTGGCAGGAAGGCTGAGTTAAATGTATTGATCTTTTCAATAAACCTACTACAATGTTAAATAACTTTTGTAAATGGTCAGTAGACTGTACCGTTAATTCATTTCAATATTAGATGGATAAATAGATGCACTTCTATCTTAAAATGGATGTTTTCATGCATGAATTTGAAGATATATTTTAGACCTCAAACTTTAATCAAGTCTGTGCAGTTAGAGAATTGCGGTATTTCGGGTCCGGTCATACTCATGATACTGAGGGGCTAATTGTGAACTATAGAAAATAAAATATATATAAATGTCACTCTGACTTAAAATTTGACTTAATTTAATATCTCCGTTGTTCATTCTATGTTTATGATGACCCTAAAACATACAACTATGTTATGACAAAAATAACCCTAAAACACCTTTTAGAAACTCAATTAAGAAAGAAATATCTGTTATAAATTTGCTTTTTAATGCCTCTGCATAAAAGTTTGGGATATATTAATTTACCTTTGTCATACATTTAAGACATATAGTTTATAAAATTGAGAATGTCCATCAAATTTCTTTTACAGTTTAAAAGCAAGATCTATTTTATTTTGTATAGCATTTTTACATTAACTGAAAAATGGGCAACACATGTAATTAAGAGCTGTTTGCAAAGTAGATTTGGAAAAAAAATTCAAACTTAAATATTAAATAACCTGGGTTGAAAAAGTAAAAGTTACCATTTATTTGTAGTCTGCACAAGTAACTTTAAAAAAAACATAAGATATCAAAAAAATAATTTGAAAAATCTGGAGCTATAAGGACAGTGCTAATTTCTTGCTATTCCCCCCCCCCCCCCAAAAAAAAATAAAAAAATAAAAATTGTGAAAACAAAATCTTCTTTCAATTTGTGTGGAAAGAATTTGTGGTGTTCTTGTCTATGAGACGCACAAAAAATTAAAAAAAACAAAACCCAAGAGATCAATAGGTTAGCATACAATTACCAAGATATCTCTTAATTGAAATTCAGTTTGACAAAGGTCATCTTATTAGAGAATGGCTGAAGCAACATAACATGTAGTTTATGTTTTCTTGATTTAAAAAGAAATTTATTTGAAATGCTGCCTACAATATTGTCTACTATCAAGAGAAAAAAAACAAAGTTGTTTGTAATGCTGATATTACAAGTTATTTGAATAGGAAATGGTTGAGGTTTTAGACAATGCAGAGTATTAAATCTTAATTAGATTAAAATCTTACTAATTCTTTATTGATTTAAATTTTCGTCAAGGCCAGGGAAGACTTTTAAACTGTGGTAACATAATACAAATAAAAAAAATTGTATTCTTTGGTTTAATCTTAGTGTCCCTGTTTGCGTAATACATTGTAATAGTACATTTGTAAATTATTCAAAAGACTAATCTTCGAACTCTCCTTTAACAAATTGCCAATAACATTAATTCATCTTAGGCGATTTCTGAACTAATGTAAATGTTTATTATTTTACTAATCAGTTCAATCACACAATGACGTCACTTGTATTTGATATTCTTGACCTTCATTCAAACTTTTTTGGCAATTGATATGTTTAATAGTTGTTAAGTGGTCTGTTTAGCGACAAGTCAAAATATTTTGTTCCCAATAGCAGAAATTATTTTCTAAGGAGTTATGACATTTATTTTTGTTTTTGTTTAAGTATGGTGGTGCTTAAAAAGACAAGTAGCTTTATTATTTTTATTTTTATAAGAAAATGGGGGGGGGGGGGGGGGGGCCTTAGTGGCTAAGTGGTTTTAAGTACTGCAATTCAATCGCTGGATAACTTTCCAGTAAACACTTAATTTTATGTTATAAAATCAGTTTCATTTTGTAATTATTTTACAAGTTTTGTATATCACAGACAGTTTGTTTTATTCGAAGTAAATTTAGTAAGTTTCGATGAGAAGTCAGATTATGTCTTTCTTTCTTTCTTTTTTTCTTTCTTTTTTTCTTTCTTTCTACAAAGTGTCTCCTGTCTTTATATCAGAAGTAAAATGGTACAGAAACATACCATAGCTTTGCATGATGAGTGATGTACAGACATTTATTGAATATTTCCGAAGTGGAGCAGAATCAGCTTACCCTTCCAGACCATCTGATAACTCGCTTTGTTTTTTTGGTGTGGTTCATCTTGTTTAGTCTTTCTATGCTGTTGTTTGTTATTTGTTTTTTTGCCTTGGCATTGTCAGTTTGTAAATTATTGTCTTGCACAGTATGTTTGTTTACATTTCCACTCAGACATCCCATGGTAATTTTACTATTCTTCATTGCAGATACCAGATTACAGTTATGTCTATGGTATCACAGATCACCAGTCAAGTTACCCCGACACAAGCTCGGTCACAGCACTATCTTCACATGATACAGATGTCTCTGAAATCAAACAAAGATTTGTCAAGGAGTAAGTTTTACATGGAAGCTGGAATTTGATCAAACATTTGGTTTGTTATTGGTTTTTTCTATACACCCGTTTACAGGCCGTATTGTGGTATACCCTTGTCCCTCTGGTCGTCTGTATGTCCGTTGTCCAGTTTTTCGCACAATAACTCAAAAATTCTTTCAGAAATTCTCATGAAACTTCGGTGATATGCTTATATCTATTGATGTAAGCTCCCTTTTGATTTTCATAAATTTCTAATTTGACATGGAGAAGAAATTGAACTTTATTCTTTGAAAATGTGACCGGCACATCATGTTCTCATAGTGCAGCTGTTTATTTCTGTGTACTGTAATTGGCATTCACAGCATACTATGTTTGATTCCTACTGAAAACAATTAAAAACAATAATTTCTTCTCTTATAAGATAATATACAGACCACTATCAGGCAGGCAAACATCTTTTATTTTTACTTTTGAAGCCAGAAGCAGATCTATAATGTTTAGATACAATAGACAAGAACAACATTTCACTGAATTTTCTTTTTAGCATATAAGAAAGAATTTTCTTTATTTTTTAGAAAACAGCTGACGTCAGAGTTTAAGATTCATGTGATCAACTTGGATGGGGTTGCACGTGTGTTATCTGAAGAAATCTCAGCTTTTCTCTTTGACACAGATGTCCTTACAGGCATGGTAAGATAATTCACCAGGGATTCAAGTGTATCAATTGCACAAATACTGTATTGATTCAAGCCACCTGGGACTCTTCATTGGAGAAAATGTTACTAAGTTGAAAGCTTGTGTCTGATTCATTTGATTTTTTTAACAATAAGATATGTTTTAAAATAAACATGGGGCAGCACAACATCAAAACTAATGATTTATTTTTCTAACCTTTTGTATTTTAAAATAACAGTGAGAAATTCTATCTGACGGTAGTTTATTCATAAAATTGTCATATTTATATGTTATGTATTTAGTACTCTGACAATCTGCCATGAAACTAATGAGTTCATTGTTCAGTTTGATTACCAAGAAAATGATAATAAAATTAAGATTTGAAATAGGGAATGTGTCAAAGAGACAACAACCCGACCAAAGAGCAGACAACAGCCGAAGGCCACCCGTGGGTCTTTAACACAGCAAGAAACTCCCACACTCAGAGGTGTGGGTCAGCTGGTCCCTAAACAAAAAATGTATACTAGTTCATTGATAAAGGATGTCATACTAAACTTTGGAAATATACACAAGAAACTAAAATTAGAATTAAAACTATCTACTTTGAAAATTGAGCTCCATGCTTTATATCTACTTAAGAATCTTATATATTTTACATCTCTATCTCTTTTATAGTTCTTAGGGGAATTACTTTTATTTTATTGATTTCAACCTTCTGATTTTTTTTAAAATTTTTTATTGTTTTGATGATAATGGTCTATCTTGTTTATTTTCCAGCTTGAACAAAAGAGGAAGAAGATAAGTAAAATAGAAATATCTATGGAAGAACAACCTCAAGTTTTCATGGAACTTCAAGAGTAAGAATTGGTTTTGATAGCTACTTTTAATCACATTAAACTTTGCTGTAGACAAAATATAAGTAAAAAGATATGCCAGGAATATGGAAGTGAGACGGTAACCCAACAACAGAATCTTAAAAAACAAAATAGAAATTGCTATTTGTTTTAGTTCACTTAGAAAACTGAAATGATATTCTATCACCTGTCTGTCAGATGTGTATAAACATTTGGAATTTTTCATCAACTACTTGGACAACAGATACCAAAATTGACAGAAATGTTTTGACTTGTGTCCAATTATCTAGAATATTAAAACTGATCCCCAAAGTTGGCAGTAGCGTGCCTGCCTGAAGTGCTGGAGGACGTACATTTTAAAGGAATACACCTTGAAGAAAAATAAGAAAATTGGGAAAGTTTATCAGTGATACTGGAGACAACTCTCCAACAGAAACCAATCACTGTGAAATTTAGCAACAATGAGCAAACCCATACAGCAAAGCTAGTTATAAAAGAGGCTCCCTCAGGGTAAAAAACGACCTGCGACCTCTGGGCTTTTAAGAGGCGACTTCCGACCTGAGGGCCTTCTAAAAACGACATGCGACCTGTAAAATTTGGAAAAGCAACGACCTCCGACTGACTTCCGTCCTCTGTGTTGGGAAAAACGACCTGCAACCTGTACATTTCCCTTAAAAACGACCTCTCGACGAATTTAAAAGTAACCTTGCGACCTGAGGGGGGGTACCCTGTGGGAGCCTCATAAAAGTCCATGAAATGTCAAATGTTAAACAGTTCAAACAAGAAAAATAACTAATTGATATATGTACACAAAAAAAACCTGGAAACAAATAAGATATATAAGAAATGAAAGGCAACCACTGAATTACATGCTCCTTACTTATGGTCCGTTACTTCAATTAGGACAATATATGACATTTAGCAGGTTTCTCTGCACTTGATGGAAAAAATTGAGTGATACATGGTTGGATCAGAAGGAAAATGTAATAAGTTTTTATCTTTGTAGATATGGAGCTATCCCTCCCTCCAGAAGATGTATAAGCCTGTATGAATTGAATAGGTAAGTTGTAAATGTTTGTTGTAAAGCATGTTTTAAATAAGAATAAAAGTGCATTATGGTCAACAAAACTTTTAAAGAGTCTTCCTTTTAACACCCCCAATTTCACCTTGGGAATTCAGGACAAAAAATATTTGTCACTAATTGAAAACATCTGGTGAAACTGTAGTAATTTCAAATTTTGTGTGAAATTGTGTAGTATTTACATGGAAAAATTTATCTCTCGAGAAGAAGTTGAAAATGAATCTAGACCACTTCATTAGTGTTAAAGAAAGGCAAAAATCATTAATAAAAATTGGAAAAGTTGTGTTTCACATGATATTGGAATAGAACATGTGAATAGCTAACAAGTATGGTAAGAGTGTGTATTATTACATTAATGTTTGAAGGACCTTTTATCGCAAACCAAAATTTGTAATTAAGCATTTGTTGTGATACCTATCAGTTATTCTTCCATTTATGCATGAAATTCCGTATTTCTTTTATAGAATCGATAGATTATTAGTTAGAAAAAATATCATGATGCCCTTTACAATTTCAATATTAAACATGAAGGTATGTCAACAAACATCTCGAAAATCAAGTTTTTCTCTTCTTTCTTGCTTAAAGTACTCTATAATCCACACCCCTGCCGGGCAATTTTAGTATAGAATTTTTTGTTTCCAGCGTTCCTCAGATTTTACATGTATTTAACCTGACATCAGGAGATTTAATCAGCAGTATAACAGATGTGATAGAAAAGTTTGATTCAGAAGAAGCTTATTGGAAGGTAAGGGGTTAAAAAATACACATGGACATTCTTTTGCAACTATATGGGTTGATAAGAGGTTCGTTTCAATCTTCATGGTGAGCTTAAAAGAGGGGCGAAAGATACAAGAGGAACAGTCGAACTCATAAATGGAAAATAAACTGACAATGACATGGCTAAAAATGAAAAAGACAAACAGACAAATAATAGTACACAAGAAACAACATAGAAAACTAAAGGCAAAGCAACACGAACCCCACCAAAACTGGGATTTTGCTTTCAATTCTTCTTTTAATAAGTTGTCTAATTAGTTATCAAAGGTACCAGACTTGTAATTGATATGTCAGACACACGCTTTGTCTTCATAAGACTCATCAGTGACGCTCAAATCAAAATAGTTATCAAACCAAATAAGTACAAAGTTGAAGAGCATTGAGGACCAAAATTTAAAAAAAAATTGTGCCAAATATGACTAAGGTAATCTATGTCTGGGATAAGAAAATCCTTAGTTTTTCGAAAAAATTCAAAGTTTTGTAAACATTAGATTTATAAAAATGACCATATAATTGATATTCATGTCAACATGTAACCTCATTTTAAATGCTTTGAATATCACTAGGAAGACATAAATGCTAGTTTTTTTTGTTTTAGGGTGAATCTGGAGAGGAAATAGAGACAGAAAGTATAGATGGAGATTATGCTGATATGGACCAAGAAAAGATAACTCTTACCATTGATACACTGCAGTATAAGAGGTTCAAAATCCATTTATATTACACTTATTGCATATGTGTGGTGTAAAAGTAATTGAATAACTGAATGATAGATTATTTTTACTGCAATTAATCAATGAATTGAGACATGATGTTATTGCATTTAGAAATTTCCTGTTCAAAAGTTTTGATTTAAGACTGCATTTATAGCTGTTTATTAAAAACCTTTGAAAAGAGTTCAGCATCAATTTTAGTTATTTATAGGATCAGTGTATATTTAAGAAAAAAACAGTATAATTTTTCACAAAGAAAACACTGCAGTTTTATCCATGCATTTAGAACTGTTCTTTATTAATAAATCTTATCAAGTGAAACTTTATTGTCACACTGAAACTTGATTTTACTGAAGAAAGCAAGTCTAAATGTAACTCATTTCATAACCATCATTCATTTGGATATTCTTAGGATTAAATTCTGTATATTTACTAGAATTTCAAGCATTTTATTGTTGATTTTTAAATTGAGTTAATACTCCTATCAATAAAAGATCGCAAAAATTTCAGAATTCTGAATACAATTGTATTTAAAATTAAAAAACATAAAGACATTATTGTGATTTGTTTCAGAAAAAGAATTTTGCAGTCTTTGATGGATGTCACTGTAAGCCAGAGTGAAGAGGTGGTCAATGAATTAAATAATATTGAACAACAAATATCTCAACTGAAAACAGCATTAGAGAAAGCCCCTAAAGCTAGTAAGTAGTCATATTATGGGAGCCTTTACTCAGTTGAGAAGCAAATTTACTCAGAAATAAACATTTTTCATGCTGCATGAATGCTCTTAGTAGAGTTCCAAGTTTGATTTAAGGTACAATAATATCTGCAAGCCTCTAATAAAGGAAATTATAGGACTTTTTTCCTGATCTTACAAGTTTTTAAAAAAAATCAGTATTCTAGTGAGGATTAAGTGTAATTTTCCTTCAAGGCGTAAACAAAAAATAGTAAATTTAATCCTTCGAGACAATGTTACTTTTGTCTATTTGTCATTATTATATTTTCATGAAACTTTGTATAATGCTGCATGAGAGCATGTTAAACTGTGTGATGCCTCTTCACATAATACATTGCTCATCAAATTCCTGTCAAACTAATGGTCCTACAGTTAATTCTTGTGACTCTTGGAATTTCAGTTGAGTTGACAATTTCCTGTGGACTTGAACATTGTTCATATAAATATATGTATTTCTAATGCTAATGAGTAGAAATTTCAATGGACTTTAACCAAATTTATGGTTAACAAAAGCATTTGAAATGCCTTACTTATCTCAAACCAGTACACATTTGTTAAAAGATGACCAGGATTTTCTGTAACCTGACTAGGTGTTGCTCTTTACCTTTATTATTGTTTTATCAAACCACACTGTTCACCTTGTTAGAAAATTCTGAACATCTTTGTCACTCTAGGAACGATTTGAAATTATATGGACTAAAAAGCACAGAAAAAATTGTAAATGTACAAAGAAATACCTAGGGCTGTTCAATTAGAACATACACGGTAGCTAGGGAAGGCACTTTATAAATATAAATTGCCTACAGAGGCAAATTAAAATTTCAATTACATTTCTATTTTGTAAAAACAAAGATGACACCCACCCATAGTCTTAGTCCAGATTTGGAAGTGCCTTCCCTGGGTCCCATGATAGTTTTTATGGAACTGTCCTAAGAGAACAAAGCACCATATAATTTTGTTATAATGATAAAAACCTAATACCTTGATATCATACTGGAATATATATTTTACTCATATTCATCTGGATTTTCTTAAGCCTTACCAAGCTAGGCTAGAGTTGTCTCTTTTGCTATTAAACCTTTTGTATTCCTTGGTAGTTGAATATGAGAATCATAAAATATTTCTCTGATCTGACTTGCTATGAGATACACTAGTGAGTATTATGAGTTTCAAGATTTAATATAAAAACAGATGTGTAACATTTGACTATTAAATGATATCTGATTAATTTGTTATTTTTAGCACCACCAACCAATCAGTTTGAAGATGCAGAATCTCTAACCAAAAAGCCAGAAATCCATTCATCTACAGTAAAATCTGATGCTGCAACAAAGGTAAAGAAATTTATGTCTCTGTTTTCAGTTGTAAATTTGAACTTATATAATTATCATGTAATACAGAAGAAGAAAAAGAGAGGAAAGTTTTCTTTATATTTTAATACGCAAGTTTCTATCACATTTGACAAGCTCTTATGTCATTATTCTTGACTAGTTTTAATTAAATTAAAACCAAAACTATTGAAGATTTGCCATTTACAGTAATCTCCTTTATGGACAAAAAGAAATTCCAAAAAATAATTTTTAAGTCTTGTGCTTCTCAGAGATTTTTCACCAAAAAATAGAAAAACCAAAAACATTTTTCATTGAAGTCAAAATTTGCTACTGGACGTTAAGCAACCAACAATCAATCCATCATTGAAGTCAAATAAATATTAAATCACCAGATATTATTTATTTTCTTCAACTTGTTTAAAATAAAAAGATCTTTATTTTGTAGTCTGTGTTGTCAGCATCAGTTAGCCCTGTCAAGATGACCAACGTAGTGACGCCAATGAAAATCACTGCCCCACCAAACCTGCCAAAACCAACAAATAGTGGAGCTGCTAATCTGGCCACTCAGAATCCACTGAACACTTTCAACTTGACACCACAACAGCTCTTTTATCAACAGATGTTATTCTCTCAGATGAACCAACAAGCTATGATTAATCCATTAATGTCACAGTTCATGTTGGGTCAAGTGGGTGGTATTCCAGGTGCTCAAGGTCAGCCAAATGACGGACAACTTTTTGGGTTAAATTCCATGTCTCAAATGGGAAATCCTATGCAAGCTATGCCCCAGATTGGAAATCCTATGCATTCCATGCCCCCGATGGGAAATCCTTTGCAGAACTCTGTGCAACAGATGGGACAATCTGTGCCTATGGGATTACAGAATATGTCTGAACCTACTCATAATCAAGGTGATGTTACAGAACTTCCATTGTTACCAGGGTTATTGCCCTTGTTACAACATTTAAGCATTGGACGTGGCAGTGGAGACAGGGGTGGAAACTCTGGTTCACAGTGACATTTGCTTGCAGATTTACAATACAATCCATCACTAAATTGCCAGATGATTTAATCAGTATTAAAACTATTTTATGACCTTGTAAATAGACATGCTTTTATAAAGTATTACAAATTATGGCAAAGAAAAATGTTATTTTGTTACTTTTTTTATTTTCATTTTATTTGTCACTGTTGTAATGCACAAAAAGGACTGTTTTAACTTTTGTTTTTATTGCTTAATCTTCAAAATGTAAATATTTATAATGAAACATCTGTTTGAGAGATTAACCTTTGTTTATTTTTAGTGCTATAAAGAATTTGCACAATTGTATATACAAATATGCCATAATTGTTCCATTCTTGTATATACAAGTATGCCATAATTGTTCCATTCTTGTATATACAAGTATGCCATAATGGTTCTATTCTTGTATATACAAGTAAGCCATAATGGTTCCATTCTTACTTATCTGTGCTCCATTATGACTTTTGTACTTTTTGGTGCTATTGTTTTTTTAGCTTATGTTTTTATTTTAGCACATTCATTTGTGTAAATTTGGTAATGTTATCAAAAAAGTAGAATCAGAACATTGTCAAATGGACTTTGTTGTGCTTAGTATTTGTACGAAGAAGATATCTGAATCCCACTGCTGTATTGTGTTAAAATAGTTGTCTATTGCAGTTCGTAATGGTGCTATATGTATGTGTGTAAAACATGAATTTTTTATTTCTTTACAATGCAAAGAAACGGTGTAATTTCTATATTCAGTTATGTGGAGAGTGAAAAGTAGTTGTAATTGATGCAAATCTGTAATAGAAAATGTAACAGATTTAATTGAAGGACAAATTCAGTGATTCATATTCTTAAACCAGTCCCTATTTGGTGCAATGCAAATGGGGAAGAGAAATATAAAAGATGTATCATTTATAATCGTAGCCACTTTCAGTGTTAATACCATACAAATTTGTCGTAAATATAGCCAATATACCTTTGTCTTTCAGTTAAACAAAATGTGATTTGGTTATAATCAATTGTCTCTTCCTCATTTTAAGAGACTCCTTTAGTAAAATGTCATACAGAATTAGATGTGCTTATGATTATTGCTGTTTATATACTGTTCAATGGTTAATTGTATAGCTTATAGCGCCATGATTCCTTTTTGCAAGGTTTTATTTTATGCTTTTTTTTTTTTTTCCATTTAACTATAGTTCCTTATACATTTATATCTTCATTGTGAAATTTATAGAAGAAATGGACCACTTAGATAATTTCTCAATTCATAGTACACATAATTGTAAGGAAAAGCAATACTTACATCCAAATCATACTTGTGAGTTCAAAAAGGATTAGCTGTTAATGATCTTTGCATACAGAATGTTTTTATTATAAATTTTTCCTTGTTAAGTTCAAAACTATATCCAAAATTATCCTTCATTTTCAGGCATTTCATGTTTTCTGTGTTTCAGTAAATTCTCTAATCTTAACACATTACATCCTAATTTAAGATATATCTTCAGTTCAGAAGGATACAACAATAATCTTTATATTTTTTGTTCTGGAAAACTTAATTTTACTTTTATCATTCAGTCTGACATGCTAGAAAAAAATGGCTTATTATGTTCCTGCTATTGTATATTGCAAATAACTTGGTCAATGAAAGACAATCATGTTAAGAAAGTTGAGATTTTTTTTTTTTTTATTGGTGTTTCTTTTGGTGCGTTGTTAATTATATGTATAATATAATATGTTCCAATCTTTAGTAATTTTGGGGTAAAAATTGCTTGACATGTAATTATAACCCTATTGTCACTGGCTGGAGGGAAAAAAAATCAGGCCTTATTTACTGTTGAGACCCACAAAAACAACCTTGATGCATTGGTATCATTCTTTATATCCTATCCATATCACTGCCAAGAAATTTATTTATATTGATATATACTGAGATATTGAAATTATGAATTCAGGTGTATATGAATATCTATACTTGCCATGAAAACATTTAATTGAAAGTTACATTATTTGTAAGGTGTATGAATCTATCTTGTTGTCTAGAAAGGAGTAGGTCCAGTAAGACCTCTCTTTGGCCCCAAAATATAACAGTTTTATAAAATTGTTAAAATGTAAATTTTAGTTATTTATTGGAAAGAAGAATGCTTCGGCTACATAAATATGGGCTGTTTTTGACAATACAATGCATATATATCAGGTACTAGCATCATTAAGTCATGCTAAATTAATGAAATTTTCACAATTTCAGCATTATAGTTAAATTTTAGACGGTTTCCGTCTTAAATGAAAGTGGCCACATTTGTGTTCATTCTTTATATTGAAATGTAAGTTGTATTTGATGTTAATACATAACATACATAAAGGTTAAGAATGAACAGGGATGTGGCCAATTTCATTTTTGACAAAAACCAACTGAAAAGTGACATTTTTTTGGCATATTTGATAGATTTTTCATATTTAAGCTTCAATCAGAGCTTTTCTAATGTCTAATTCAGTTAAAATCTTTCACATAAACTAATTGAATCAACAGAAATAAACACTTAAGTGTTTAAAAAGTGTTAAAAATCTTTCGTCAGATGAACTTGAAATTTGAGGCCAAAATCGGCCCTTACCTGACCTACTCCTTTGTTCAAGAACAAAAGAAGATCCCTCATTCAAAATAATGGCAATGTTTTATTTTAAGTTATTTTGCAAAATGCGAGTAATCGCACCCTTCAGTGATTGCCAGCACTTTATTCAAATAATCTCTACTAAGATCATTGCCCCATTGCATTTAGTGTTTTGTTTACTTTTCAAAAAGCATTTTAACTTTGTATACTTTTCTAATTTAGTTTTTATTTTGAAGGTACTATATATTTCCTATGTTTTTAAGGAAAAGCTTGTAATGCCAATAGAAAGATTTTTGTATATTAGGAGTATAACTGATTGTAGTACTTTAGGTAGTATGACTAGGTTGCTTTTTAAAATATAACACCCAAAAATATCAGTTAATGATTTGTAAATTACTATATAAAGGACTGAATCAGAGTTTTTTAAGGTTACAATTTACGGAGAACTCATAATAGAACTGTTTTTTAAATTTATTAAAAAAAATAGAGTAAAGTTATAAATAGGAAATGTATATTTTATGTTTTTGTGCTACTTTGATCCTTGAAACCTTTTGTTATATATAGTGCTGATAATTTTTTATATTTTTCTGCAATGAAGCATTTTTACCTAAACTGTTTGTTATTTTAAGTGATGATGTTTGCAATAAAATACTTCACAAGTTATCATTTTGATGTTTTGACTGAGTATGAATTCTAATTGTGGATGGTGCATGCAAAGCAGAAAAGGCTTAACCTGTTAACGAACAAAGTCTTGTTCCTTTTGGAGTACATGAGATTCCCTCAGATTCGAACATTTCCAAACAACTGATGACTTGATTTATCCTGTGTTTGATGATTTAATATGTGCATTAGTTCAGATATCAGGCTGATTAATTTTCTTGAAACCAAGTTGGGGAGGAATAAAGTATAAGTTTTTTCCATCTTTCTACCATTTTATAGGCACAAATATTATGCTCATTGTCCTTGTTTTGCACCATTTTTGACATTGCTATTTTGATTCTTTTAAAGACTACTTTGACTGAGATTTTAGTATAAGAATGAAAGATTCAATTGTCAGATTAATGGTTTTGTTTTCTGTAGATTATTATATATTGCTGAAGCTGGGACATGTAAATAAAAGGATAAATAAAGGCAACAGTAGTTTATCATTGTTCGAAAGTCATAAATCAATTGAGAGAAATTGAAAAACTAAAACTGAGGTAATCATATCAACACATAAAACGTTGATATGTTATTGAGACAACACAAACTGTCTTCAACAGGACCCATTAATAGTATCTATACTGTATAAAAAATATGGTACAATGCACTGGTTAAACCGACCATATTTTACCACTGAATCATTTGTTATGGAATCTAATTTTTTCTGCATGTTGAAGACTCAATTGGCCATCAGAAAACATCTGAAGGTGTAAAAAGGCCAACCAGACATCTCAAACAGATTCCTTGTGTATTAACCTATCCTTTGATGAAATCATACTTTTTTTCAGAAAATTAAACAATGTCATAATGTTGAGTATTTAGATTTCTTTTATCTGGGCACTCTAAATCATTGGTTGCTCCCCATCACAATCTCTATGAAAATAAATAATACACTAACGATTTTAGATGAAAGATTTTTTTCTGTCATGATGGTTAGGCATTTTCATATAATAAATATATTTTAAAAATAACTGTTATGCATAAATAAATTTATTTAGAATACCACAAAATACAAACATGAATGTATAAAATGTTATTGTTAAGGCATCGCTGAAGCTGCAATTAATAACAGTAAACATGCAAAATAAGACCAAACTATATGCAGAGGGAAAAAGTTGTATCTTAAAAAAGTGTAAAAAGATTGGCAATAGTATTTAGAAGCATAGGTCAATTTGTGGTGTATTTTACCTAGTTTTAAACTTTTTTGTACTAATTATGCAGTTCTTATTAAATTAAGCTACTAGTTATAAAACTCGGACTGTCTAGTTGTGACTTTGAAACAAAATATTCAGTTAAACTTTTCACTGAACATGGGTTTTCAGGTTATATACAAACATTTCACGAGAACGTTTTTATGGATTTCATGTACGGATCAAATAACACACTTTATTCTGCATTTCACTCCAGCTAAACTGCGGAAGCTGTATTTCGTGTTTGAAACTTAGGAAAGGAGTTGTTTCAGGGACTAAAATTATCAAAACTATAAGATTTTAAATGGTCAATGATAAAGGCAAATATATGTTTAAATAGATGAATGACTAGCATCAAATATTACCTTTACATAGGATTTCCTTAATTGAGCGAAAAAATTATGAGTGTTTGGGGTGAAGGTAAAAAATATAGATGATTGATACAAAGTTTGGACTGCCATTTCAATTCTCAACACATGAAGATGGCACCCAAATTAGTAACCATATGAAACAACAACTAAATGGTCTAGATACTTAAACAATGATTTCGTGTTTTAAATCAGTACTAAAGGTGAATGTTGAACGTAAAAAGATTGCAAAAATACAAAATCAGAGAGTCAAACTGGTATCACAGCAAATGTTTGTTAGATTTTCATCTTTAACAATATTAAGGCACACAATAACAAGTAATATTCGTTAAGAATTCAGATTAGTGTTGGTAACTATTATGTATGCAATAAGCTACAGTTATCATATTTAAGTTATGCACGAAAAATATTCAATTTTAACCATTTTTGATAAATTATTTTCTTCACAATATTTTCCTGTTTACAACAAAACTCCATGTTTTACAGGAATCGCTGAAGTTATATAAATAGATAAAGCCAGGACACAAATGTTTGTGATGATTTCCCAGTACAAATTTAAAAAAATACATTTATTTTCAAACCGATGATTTAATGGAAAGGAAAGACACCGTTGCCGTGTATGTCCATAATATCATGTATTTTTTCTTCTTCTAAAAGTGGTTACTAACAAAGAAAACTTGTATAAATATCTTCTATTAGCTTTTAACTGAATTTCATAACCTTTTCAAAAACAATTGTAACTATAAAATATATGACAATGCAAATAACGATTTCATACTAAAATTATATAAATACTACTTTTCACTATTCGACCATATATATAATATATGTTATTCTTCTATTATAAAAATGATAAATTTAAAATTCAACAATGAATATTCAACAATAAGTACACAACTAATGAATTACAAACATTACCCAATATTAAAAAAAGAACAATGAAAGAAACAATGATTAATCATCAAAATACCCTATTTCGCGTATCAAAAATAAACTAACAGAACTAGCCAAGGAATTTGTTTTTGTCCCGGCTGATAAAGCTGCTAATAATATCATTATTGTTTGACGTAAATTTTATATAGAGGTTCTGCAAAAGGAAATCACGAATTCACCAACATTCCAACTGACTTCATTTTCAGAAAACGACATCTGTAACAAACATAAACTTTTAGCTACTTCTTTACAAGCAGAACCAAACACAATGAAAGATCCAACTATGTACTGGCTTCCGAAGCTGCACAAAAAACCTTACAAATATAGATTTATTTCATCTTCCAGCCATTGTTCAACTACTAAATTGTCTGTTTTACTTACTAGTACACTTGGTACAATAAAAAACCTGATAATAAATTGTTCAAATAAGGCCTTTGAAAATAGTGGAATTAATTACTTTTGGAGTGTCAAAAACTCGTTGGAAGTACTTGATAAATTGCATGCATATATTGGTGATTTAGAATCTGTTCAAAGTTTTGATTTTTCTACCCTATATACCACTTTGCCTCATATTCTTATTAAGAAAAAATTCACATCCCTAATTAACTGGGCATTTAAAAAGTCGGAATGCGAGTACATATGTTCAAACTCTTTTAGATCATTTTTTAGTAGCAATAAACAAAAGAACTATGTCAATTGGACATGCTTTGATACTATTTATGCACTTGAATTTTTACTTGATAACATTTTTGTTCGCTTTGGAGATTCCGTATATCGTCAAGTTATTGGAATTCCAATGGGGACTAACTGTGCACCACTTATTGCGGACTTGTTTTTGTATTGTTATGAGTTACAATTTATGACTAAAATTAGCAAAGACCCATCAAAACAACATTTGATACAAAAATTTAACAATACTTTTAGATATTTGGATGATATATTGGCTCTAAATAATGACGACTTCAGTATGTATACTAAAGAAATTTATCCTGTAGAACTTACTTTAAATAAAGCTAACGATAACAATGACCACTGCCCTTTCCTCGATCTTGATATCTATATCATAAACGGGAAGCTTAATACAAAAATTTATGATAAAAGAGATGATTTTTCATTTCCTATTGTTAATTATCCATTTTTAGATGGTGACGTTCCCTTGTCACCATCTTATGGTGTTTATATATCTCAACTTGTACGATTCGCTCGTGTATGTAACAATGTATTAGATTTTAGCGAGAGAAATTTATGTATTACTGAAAAATTATTACACCAGGGTTTTCGATATCACAAACTGGTCAAAACATTTACTAAATTTTATCACCGGTATAAGGAAATAATTCGTAAATATAACTCAACATGCAGACATCTTATACGTTCAGGTATTTCACATCCAAAATTTTATGGAAATATTCTTTATAAAGCACAAAAATGTCAGTATTCTCCTCAGAAACTAACAAAACCTTTAAATAGACTTATTAAAAGGGGATATAGTTACGATACTGTTGTCAGGTCATTAAAGATTGCATATTTTGGCTTTAACATTGATTCACTGATAGGGTCTTTGCATCGGAACTAAACACATTTATTTCTAAAAAAACAGTTGTTGGCATGACACGGGTTATGTTCTTCTCATATATTTTATGATAGTATGATACTAAACCCCTAACGGGAGGGATTGTACCTGATATTCATATGATGAAGACATAATCTTTCAATCAGTTTAATTGAGGTCTGGAGCTGGCATGTCAGTTAACTGCTAGTAGTCTGTTGTTATTTATGTATTATTGTCATTTTATTTATTTTCTTTTGTTACATCTTTTGACATCAGACTCGGACTTCTCTTGAACTGAATTTTAATGTGCGTATTGTTATTCTTTTACTTTTCTACATTGGCTAGAGGTATAGGGGGAGGGTTGAGATCTCATAAACATGTTTAACCCCGCCGCAATTTTGCGCCTGTCCCAAGTCAGGAGCCTCTGGCCTTTGTTAGTCTTGTATGATTTTAAATTTTAGTTTCTTGTGTATAATTCGGAGTTTAGTATGACGTCCATTATCACTGTACTATTATGCATATTTTAGGGGCCAGCTGAAGGACACCTACGGGTGCGGGAATTCTCGCTACATTGAAGACCCATTGGTTGCCTTCGGCTGTTGTTTGCTCTATGGTCGGGTGGTTGTCGCTTTGACATATTCACCATTTCCTTTCTCAATTTTACAATATTGATAAAGATCAAATAGTTATCAAAGGTACCATAAAATTATCAAAATATATTCAGGCACATTTGAGATCTATGTACAAAAATTAAATTGAGCACTTTGTGTGAATGTTTCTCCGAACTTTCAAATATAATTATGCATATATTTGTATAAAAAAGTGATCAAACTTTAAAATGGGACCACGTCTGTTGGGACATTATTAAACTTTTGATACATTAGTAATGTATACTTATCTACATTTAAATGATTACAAAAAAGCATTGCTACAGCAACCCAACAACAAAAGTTTACTTATATTTGAATATCAGTATTTTTTTAAAGATGGGCGAGCACCCACGAATATTTCAAGCTCTAAATAGCACCGAATGTAACAATCAAATGGATTCAAATTCAATTTTTTTTGAACTCGTACACAAAAATAAAAAAAAATCAACCAATGAAAATGCTGGATTTCATGTTTCGAGCATGAATTTTGTGCTCTGAGCACTATGCAAAGTTTTATGACTTCAACCTCTGATATTAACCCCATTTATTAGAAAGAGACTTGAGTGACAGCAGGTACAGATCAGGTATAACTAATAATAGTAAGTTAAAACTCACTCTCGACATATTTACCATAACTTAATATTGTTAGTTGATTAAAAGGCTTTATACCCCTAACATCAAAACTTGTATGTGACATCACAAAAATTATATACACATTTAGATACATAAAACAAAAAAAAATACATAACCGATAATATCATGAGCAATTTATGATTGTTTGTTTTCTTTCTTCGAGATAATTTTAGATTGTATCTGATAAAAAGCAGTCGACGATGGTCTTTCTTTTACAACATATTTCCAATAACCGTTTTGACTGTCCAGAAAGAATGACTGTTGTTAGTGTTTGCTTGGTTACAGAACAAGATTGTACCTCACAAGATTTTTTATGTTTCTAAATTGTTACTGTGAAATTACTTTCGTAAATAATGGCATATTTGTTATTCATGTATTTGACATGTTCAATTTGTTTAGTTAAATATGTTAATTTTACCCATTATATATAAATTAAAATACTTTTAAACGATACTTCCTAGAAGGAAACCGGAAGTACTTGTTCTCAACAAGTACTCAACATAAGCCTTTTGTTTAAATAACTGATTTACAAAACATAAAAAAACCAATTCATCATACAGGAAGTTTCTATTGCTAAATTCATACTTTTTTTAAATCATAAAAACATCACTTTAAATGTTTCCTTATTGCTGACAACATACCTGCATTATTTTTCAAACGATATAGAAAATGATATAAAATATTACAAACAATTACATAGTTGAAAAATGATAAAAACTGTAAAAATACTGCTTGATTTACAGCTAGCTTTTATATTGCTTTGTAATTACACGGACGTTTTGAAGGACGGAAAGGTCTCTAACATCTTTTTTTCAAAGAATGTTTCCATTTCAACTCCAGCTTTATATATATCACTATTTTTCTACAAAAGAAAAAATAGATGAATAACAGATAACTTATTCATTTTCTATTAGCAAGCATATGGCATGTTTATGCAAATGACCAAAACACACGCCAGTTCAGATATAACTTAATCAAGGGCAGGTACAAGATTAAACAATTTAAGAACCATGTCATCATAGATTATACGTACTACATGGTAATATATTTCATTGAATGTATGGCTTATTAACTATTTTGATTCTGTTTTGATTCCAGCATCGTTCACATTACAATCCTGGTATATTTGATGCTTTTATAGCGTGATGTAATTCATAAAAGCTTTTAGACTTTATCGTATCTGAGGTTATAAATGCAACTGATGAGATTAATCTCAATCAATGCATAGTCCAGTCCTTTTTAAGCATTCTTTGGTTTTCCAATTTTCGAACATTTTACCAACTTGCTCCACTACCCAGGATAAAGTGTGTAATATAAGACCTAAAAATGAAGATAGAATTTCGAATAAAATTTATTGATCATGTCAGTTCTTTTTTAAAGTATTACCTCATGGTACTGGTAGCAGTTACTAAAAACTAATTTCATGTCATCGACAAATTCCTCCACCTGACTATAGAAACCATTACGTAACTTGTGAGCAACCATGTCATAGCACATTCCTCTCTTTATAGTCTTATAGTAGTCAGGTACCTTCAAGTTAGATATAACACATACTAAGTACTTTAATTCATTATCTTGCAATAGAACAAGACGCCCAGCTAGATGTATGTTCATCTTCAACAATGGATACTCTCTGACATTACAGACTAGGTAATAATATTCATGACGAAAACACTTTTTTTTTAATTTTGTATTGCCTAGGTTTTTTCAGTTTAAAGGGGTTTTTTCTGTTTTGTTTAGTTATGCATCTATTACTAAGGATTGAGGAACTACTAATGAGGGTCTCCACGGTCGGCTTAGTGTTTGGTTGAAACATGAATGGTGAAAAAAATCGGTATTTTAAGAAAATAATTCGGATAAAGTGTAAAATGACCAACCTTTGACTTCAACATTAGCCAATCATATGAACGCAGTTTTCATTTTACTTACTTATATCACACCGCCTAATGTGATACGAGAAATATCTCTTCATGGGGGAGAAAAGATAACTTACTACGGCAATAAAAGAAATTTATTTTTGTTATTGAACGAATGCTACACTTTACATGCATATATAGTCCAAAGTCAAGAACCTCTGGCCTTTGATAGTCTTGTAAGATTTTTAATTTTAGTTTCTTGTGTATAATTCGGAGTTTAGTATGACGTCCATTATCACTGTACTAGTATACATATTTTTTAAGGGGCCAGCTGAAGGACGCTTACGGGTGCGGGAGTTTCTCGCTACATTGAAGACCCATTGGTGGCCTTCGGCTGTTGTCTGCTCTATGGTCGGGTTGTTGTCGCTTTGACACATTCCCTATTTCCTTTCTCATTTTATATTCCTCTTTCAGAAACACATTAATAAACTAAAAGTCTTATACAGAACCAATGCAATTAAAATTATCAAACATAGGTCGGTATAAGTTGACCAAGTAAAGAACACTTAAGAAAATAAGAAAATAGTAGTGCATTTTACAATCAAACTTAAAAACTAGAGACTGACCTACAACATTTAATATTTCTTAAAAAAAAGTTGAAATCCGATGCTCCGAAAGAGTAATATGTATGTTTGTTTGCGAAAGGAAAAACTCACCAGATATATTCTACTGAACAAATATTACAGAGGGGGAAAGGAGGGGTCCTGATCCCGAAATCCCGGGCTTAAAAACCCGAAATCCCGAAATCCCGAATTTGAATAAAGTAAATCCCGACGTCCCGAAATCCGAAGAAAAGAATTCCCGGATCTCGAAAGGATCAATCCCGAAATCCCGAGCTTAAAAATACCCGATCCCGGAATCCCGATAAAGGTCCTATCTCCCCTCATTACAACAGACAAATTGAACACTATTTTATCATAAATTATAATAAATAAGAATAATTTTAAAATGATCTAAAGAAAACAGTTCATTTGCATATTATTCAGAGAATCAGAACGACTAAAACAGATTATCATTTTACGTAAAATTATTACAAAAGATCAGCCCAATTTTGAGATCAGAACTTAATTTAACTATGTTGACCTTTCAAATATTTGAGAATTTTTGTTTTTTATGTTGTGTAGGTTTTTTTTTCTTCATTTTTTTTTTCAATCAATAACCTTGCGAATGATAATTTTTGTTTGCCTAAAGCAAATGGTTTAAATGAGAATTTTTTTTTAAATACAAGCTGTTTGCAAACAAAAGGACTAACATATAACCAATCAATGTCACATGTTCAGAGAAGACAACAAGATAAAGTCGTTATTCATATGCATTTTCATCAATACGATAAAAATATAATCCAAAATATAAAGTAAACTGAAAAATTGTTAAATGATCCGTTGATTTCAATCCAAATATCATCATCGAAACATGATGACATTTTTATTATATACAACCTTGTGACAGAAAGTAACATCTGCTTATAGAAAGTATGAATATGTTGTTTTCCGAGGTATGGAGTTATGTATAACACTGAAAACTTCAATCTTTTTATAAATTAGAATTTCAGCGTAAATATACATATACTGTGTTAGCTTATGGTTGCAATGGTAAAAACTGATGCTTGTGATTTGTTCTTATATGGATTTGTTTCTAGAAACAAATAGTTGGTTTTAACTTTTATTGAATATGTATTTAAGATTGCTCCATTTTGGTTTTCCCCTTTGAAATGATTCGCACGCACGTAGGACTCGAAATAAATATTTGAACGTTTCATACACAATACCTGGCTTTGAAGGCATTAAACTTTGCTCAGTGCTCGGAGCACAAGAAATCCAGCAATTTGATTGGTTACTTTTAGAGTATGAGTACAAAAAACTGACTCGAAAGTTTTATGACTTCAAGGCCTGGGGAAACGAGAGCACTATATACATAAACTTACATCTTTAGATTTTACCTCCTCACGGAAAGGTTCACTAAGCTTGTGGTTATAAACTTTGTCTAACACAGTAAAACATTCCTGCAAGTAAAAGGTAAATATTTTGTTCTACTAGTATATAATTAGATACCAGGCTGAAACTTCTCTATTGGCACTCTAAACTCGAGTAATACCGGTCTATAAATATAATCCGTGAGATCATTGCTCTCGAAATATCTCGAACATATTCAGCGTTCATTACGCAGAACCGCTTTTTAGCTAAATTTAATAATCAACATACTGAGTAGAAGTAGAAGGTCTGCTTTATCTGCACCCGGTAAACATTTTCAGTTAGTAAGAACAAAAACTGGTCAGTTTTTGTCAGACAGTTTACCTACATTTACTTTACATCAATCGACAAAATACGCATCTTTCGGCTTAGAATTGGTAGCGTTAGTGTTATTTCTACCAAGGAGTCGATACCTTTGAAGGAGGACTGTTAGTCCCCGATGGTTATCACATGTCTAAATTTCATTAGATGCGAATGTAGTGTATTACTTAAATGGATCAGACGTGTATCTGATATTCCCTACAGAAGCCTGATTTTACACTACTACTAAAATGGATCAGATGTGTATCTGATATTCCATACTGAAGCCTGATTTTACACTACTACTAAAATGAATCAGATGTGTATCTGATATTCCCTACTGAAGCCTGATTTTACACTACTACTTAAATGGATCAGATGTGTATCTGATATTCCCTACTGAAGCCTGATTTTACACTACTACTAAAATAGATCAGATGTGTATCTGATATTCCCTACTGAAGCCTGATTTTACACTACTACTAAAATGGATCAGATGTGTATCTGATATTCCCTACTGAAGCCTGATTTTACACTACTACTTAAATGGATCAGATGTGTATCTGATATTCCCTACTGAAGCCTGATTTTACACTACTACTAAAATAGATCAGATGTGTATCTGATATTCCCTACTGAAGCCTGATTTTACACTACTACTAAAATAGATCAGATGTGTATCTGATATTCCCTACTGAAGCCTGATTTTACACTACTACTAAAATGGATCAGATGTGTATCTGATATTCCCTACTGAAGCCTGATTTTACACTTCTACTAAAATGGATCAGATGTGTATCTGATATTCCCTACTGAAGCCTGATTTTACACTACTACTAAAATGGATCAGATGTGTATCTGATATTCCCTACTGAAGCCTGATTTTACACTACTACTAAAATGGATCAGACGTGTATCTAATATTCCCTACTGAAGCCTGATTTTACACTACTACTTAAATGGATCAGAGTGTATCTGATATTCCCTTTTGAAGCCTGATGTCACACTACTACTAAAATGGATTAGATGTGTATCTGATATTCCCTACTGAAGCCTGATTTTACACTACTACTAAAATGGATCAGATTTGTATCTGATATTCCCTACTGAAGCTGGATTTTGCAAGTTTTAGAGACTTTATGAATATCTCATTTTTCAATTACAATTAAATGAAATACAGATACATGTGTATAAATGTTTTCCAATATAAACCCAGAATGTGTGGAGGTATTCTTGAAGTCGAAGAAAAATGCTTATGTTACTATTGAAATCTCATCTTATTATAATTGTACTAAGTCCCTCTTTCTAAAAGTGGACTAGAGTAAGTAAATTTTACCTGTACACAAACAAGTCCTCTCTTTCTTTGAGGAGGTATGACTTCTCGTTCTGATGTTATGAGATCAATTCCTTTTTTCTTTGATAAACACTGTGTTTGTAACCCATTCTTGCAAGACTGTTCTTTAGTTCTGACTTCTGCACAGATTGAGGGCAAATCATTCTCTAGTAACTGCTCTGTGTTATCTGTTTCTTCACAGCTTGACAAAAATGCACTGTTAATAGCATGGTTCTTTACGATACTATCTATACACTTTGACGACAAGCCATTCATGGAATAACTTGATTGCAACTCATGCTCATCGACTTGTTCATTAACACTGCTTCCTGCAGCCGTCAAATATTCCTGAGGTGAGTATATTTGTGATTTCTTGCTTTTAAGACAAATTTTATTCCATCTCTTCCTTAGTTTAACTTTTTGTTTTGGTTCTAAGTAACTAAAATCGGTAACCGTTTTAGCGTCATCGTCGTCATCATCGGCATCATTATCTTTCCGATCGTTACAAGTCAGAGGCACCACCTCTAGAAAATAAAGTATATTCAAATCAAATATGATGTTTTATGAAAATATCTTATTTAAGTCAATTTTGTATTTTGTATTGTAAACAAGAAGTTGAATTAACGAAAATAACATGAACAAATGTGAAATTATAAGAGATCAGGCAAGTAGAGAAAACCTCCATCTTTAAAAGATAACTATTTGTCATGTAATGTTTAGTTGTTGTATATCAATTTAGTTACACATAATTACTAAAATATAAAACATAAATATGAATCAAGTGTATTCATAGTAGCTAGTAGTAGTCTGTTGTTATTTATGTATTATTGTCATTTTGTTTATTTTCTTTGGTTACATCTTCTGACATCAGACTCGGACTTCTCTTGAACTGAATTTTAATGTGCGTATTGTTATGCGTTTACTTTTCTACATTGGCTAGAGGTATAGGGGGAGGGTTGAGATCTCACAAACATGTTTAACCCCGCCGCATTTTTGCGCCTGTCCCAAGTCAGTCTTGTATTATTTTAATTTTAGTTTCTTGTGTACAATTTGGAAATTAGTATGGCGTTCATTATCACTGAACTAGTATATATTTTTTTAGGGGCCAGTTGAAGGACGCCTCCGGGTGCGGGAATTTCTCGCTACATTGAAGACCTGTTGGTGACCTTCTGCTGTTGTTTTTTTCTATGGTCGGGTTGTTGTCTCTTTGGCACATTCCCCATTTCCATTCTCAATTTTATTCAAAATATTAGTAAATTTGTTTTTGCTCTGTGTTTTTTATTTTTAAAAATGACACAGAACACAAACAACTCACACATGTATGGATATTAGTAGAAACAAATAGCCAGTGGTCCTAAAAATTGGTGAGAGATACTAGATATTTTTACTAGATTTCAATTGATATTTTGCTTCGATTTTTTTTATTGGTTTTAAGATGTTTAAGCTAAGCTAATTCAACCAATCTAATAAGATCCCATTAGCACAATGATTGAGCAGACAGAGGCAGATATGCGATGACAAGCACGAAAACAACATTGAAAAATTGAGTTTAAAAATTGAAAAGCGCTTCGAACGTACACATAGTGTTATTCCCATTTAATATATACCTACACACAGAGTAAAGTAATTTGTAAACTTTCGAATGATTTGACATGAGAAAGCGTTTGAAATTCCATAGCTAAGAATCATATTATAGTGCTTTCACTATCAAAATTTTTGCTTATGCACGAGAGAAAAGAGAAATCGTATATCTGTAATTTGCATAAGTTGTCTTTCTCTTATATTGTTTTTTGTTTTGTTTTGTGCAAAGTAAAAATAACAAACATATCGAACTCTTTATGATAATTCAAAACAGACCCTTATCAAATAAATGCACATCATTATCACCGACTTCATGTAGACATTACATTATTGCCAATGACATCAATCAAAAGAGACAAAAGGACGAGTCTCTTTTTAATGTTCACTGGTTTGTCCAGCAGTAGGAATAAAAAATAAAAAAAAGAATAAAGTAATGAAGAATAGAACACAAATAACAACATTAAAAAAGTGCAACATTGAGGATTATGTACCAGTCAATGGTAAACATATAGAAATTTTATAGAAAATCCACAGCCTTTCCCCTTGTTCTCTCATATTTGGCAATTCGGTGATTGATAGATAGAAGATTACTTCATGCAGTGCTAGCAATGAGTTCCTAAGAAATTATAGATTTAGATATTGGTGTAAACAAATATAAATATGGACCAATACAAGTACACCTTTTAGGGTGTGCACGACTTAAGTGACTTAGCACGCGGTTTTTATGGATTTAAATGTTTTTTATGACTTTTTGTAAACCATTAACTCTAGCACATCATAGAAAAACAAGTGAGTAATCTATGTTTACAATTTTATAACAAAAATCTCTGTATTAAAGTCTGTGGATTTTCTACAAAAATATTTTGCCACAAAATCTCACTTTTCTATTACTAGTACATGCTACGAAACAATAAATAATAATGCGTTTCACGAAGTTTACCCTTGGTCCATCTCTATTAATTATTTTTGCTGTTTTGATATTATTGCAGTTTAAAAATACCGTAATTCACACGACTACAGAAATAGTCATAAACCTTAAACCGCGTAAAATTTCTAAATTTCTTTGTGGGTATTCATATCAACTTTGGGATAACAGCAGTAAGCAACAAAAACTGTTCAATATGTTCCGTGTGATTCAAGATATTTCAATTACACATTTTATATGTTGTCCAATTAAACCAAATCACCCTTTTAATGTTCAATAGTTTGTCCAGCATAAGAGAGAATGAAAAAAAGTATAGAGTAAAGAACAAAAGAACAAAAATCACAACATTTAAAAAAAAGTGAAAAAATTTAACCTCGTAAAATTTTCTGAATTTCTTTGTGGGTATTCATATCAACTCTGTGACATCTTTTAGCAATGTGCATGTTGTTTTTCCACTTCTTAGAAGGAAGACTTAAAGACGGTAGATCATCGCCTGATTCAGTATGAAATCGAATTGGTGAAAACAAAATGCTGGTATCTGCTTTAAAAACAAAATTATACTTATGAGTGGGACTAACATTTCATAAGATCCCGTGTTTCCTTTTTTACCATGATTTCGAGACGCATTTTAAAAAATAGTTTGGGATGTGTATCAAGTTTTATATTTCCAGACGAATTAGAAATATTTTCGCTCCTTTATTAATAGTAAGACCGATAAAAAATTCGAACTGCTATTATAAATTTTGATTGCGCTAAAATAAGTTAAAATATATTTTTAAAACATGTTGTGTTATGTTTGATTGCGATGGTTTCATGTTATTGAAGCAGTATTTCACTAAATGCATAAATATTATATATTGCAATGTTGTTAATTTTGATTAACAGAACTATAATAAACTTGTGATGAGTTTGAATATTAACAATGCAATGAGAATTACCATGTTATAGAAGCATGAAAGAAATCAACCAAAAGATGTTTAAAAACATATGAAACATGTTAGGCGTATCGAAGGTGTCATCAATGATTAATTAATTGCAACTTATATAACCATATTTTCATTTAAAATTATATGCCTATGATGCTCTTTGTTATACTGATAATTATACTTTGTAAGATTGATTTTTCATTAAATGATATAACTGTTATATTATGGTGCCTTTATGAAAAAGATATTAAACATTGATATAAGCTATTGGTTTTGGAATTAATTGCTTATTACTATGATTATAAACAACCCAATGTTTTTTTTAGAAAGACTAAGGTACTTTCCATTTCATTTTTTTTTAAAACAGTTAAAATTTTCGATTATTGTATTTGTGTTTTATTACCTGGTTTTTCTTCTTCTTCGTCACTTGTATCTAACGGCTGGACATTATAAATATCTGACAGCTTTGACCATTTTCCAATCCTAGATATATCCTCCTCCTGATTCGTCGATGTATATCGTGAATGTTCGGTGGTCTGTTTTAAATTCACGTTCATGGTATCATCTGCATTGTCTTGTGATTTATTTGATTCGTTAGGTTTTTCATTCGGTGCTTGTTTTGGACGACTGTTTCGACTTTCTTCTTTCCTATCATGAAATACTCTTTGAACAGTACGTTCGCAAACTAGATTTTCTAATTGCGTGCTTGCTTCTTCATTTTCAATAGTCATTCTAGATTTTGAATTTAAAAGGCTTTCATATTGGCTCTGTAATTTGTGCTTTTGATTGCCTTTGCTTTCATGTTGGCTCTGTGATTTGTGCTTTTGTTTGCCTTGGCTTTCATTTAGACACACTTCCTTCACTTTATTACGTATCTTAATTTTTTTGGTAGGGCTACCCTGACTTGATGGAATACGCTCTGAAGATGACCGTTTTGTCGACTTATGCATTTTCAGTTTTTGTGTAGCATTTTGTCTGGAGTATTTTCTGTCTTTGTCTTTGGAAGATAACTGAAGCTTTATGTGTTTATCTTCCCTCTTACTCTTTTTTGTAGCATAATCATGTCGTTGTTTAATATTGGCCATGTCTTCAATGTTCTCTTGTATTTGGCTTTTTTTAGTTTTTCCATTTGAATCGTCATCATGACCATCATTTGATAAAGTTTGCTCTTTTTTGTCATTATTATTGTCATTTTTATCAATATCCTTTATTTTCTGAGTATTAAGAGATAATAGTTCTCTCGTACAAGAAAGGGTGCGTTTTAACTGAGATTTACCGAATGATTGTGCAGGACTATCGCTGTCATTTAGGAATGACTGTGAAATCACTTTGCCAGGTTTAGCGGTTGTTTGGTTACATAATTTCTCGCGCAAACTTGTCACGAGCCCCTTTACAAAACTTTGACTCTGACATTTTGGTAAGTCACTGCCTATATTTTTTTCAAAAGACATCTTCAACTTTTCAAAATGATCTTGAGGACAAGGAGCCTGCTTGACTGGTGAACACGTGACCATTTCTTTGTTATTTGTATGTTTTGTTTTCTTTTTATGTTTTCTTGTTTTGTGTCTTTGTTCAACTATTGCATTGGCATCCTTTTTATTTGCTACCAAATTTGCATAAGTTTTATTTATGGCGTCATCACTTTTGCACTTTTCATATGTGCTACTTTTGTTAAAACTATATACGTCTGTTACTGAATTATGATTTTGTCTTTTACAAGCACTAGTTTTATCAGTTATATAACTCTCAGAAAATGTGTTACTATCTCTATTCATTCTCTTCTTTTCTTTTGAACATTTTGCATTTTCCAAAGGAAGCGAGCCATCGCCTTTATCAGATGCTTTCCCTTTTTCAGACTTCTTTCTTGAATTGGAATAATCAAGCCTAGATATTTCTTCTTCAAAAGATAACTTTCCGTGTGAACGAATAGTAGATATTGGTTTCCGAGGCAATGTATTATTTCGTTTATAGTTCTTAGCATGTGATGTATCATTTTCCTTATTACCGACAATTTTTTTCTCTTCTTTCAACACTTCGTACTGAACACTCAATTTATCATTATACACCAGATCTTCATTTTCCTTGGAAGAAATATCGGAGTCGGAAATGTTTTCAGCTGATTTTTCTTTATCATTTATAGAATATATCTTTTCGTACTTTTTATCGGAATGCACATTGCTGTCGTTAACATTTTCAGGCTTCAACGTTTTATTCATAACCCTTCTAAGAAATAATTCCGGTACTAATTTTGGGTGAGCACGAGATTCTCTTTTTTCTGGTGAAGTTTTAAAACCACAATCGAGTTCGGGATATTTTCTTACAATTTCATATTCTGTTTTTGGACTTGAATTTTCTGGTAAGATATTTTCAACTGAACAGTTATTTAAAGAGTTAGAATTATCCACAGTATTTATAGAGTAGCTTTGACATATATTTTGCTCAATTTCGTGTTCTTTCCTATTAGATTTTTCGCAATTGTCGTGGCACATTTTTTTCGTTTCATGTTCTGATGCTGATCGTTCATTTGATTGATTGTCTGGACGACTATTCACGGTGTCGGGTCTTCCAGAAAATTTCATGGAAGTTATTGATGGTCCAACTTTCATATCATTTTCTAGTTTTGATTGAAATGACTTAGAATATTCATTGTCTTTATAACTATTTTCAAGGAATTTGCTAATCAAATTACTATCTGACGAACTTCTATTCAAGCACCTTTCATGTTTTGCCAGGTTAGCATGTTTATTGGTCTCTCTCCATATATCTGTATTTGATTTCTGTTGGTTACATATAGACCTTTTCCGATCATGTGAAACCAACTTTGTATGAGTGACAGGAGTTCTTGTTAAGACAACATGGCAACAGAACTGACTAGCTTCATTGTAGTTAAGTACTATAGAACTTGGAACTTTAATTCCATGAAACATATCCTTTGAACCTAATTCAAATAAATCTTTCTTCAATTTACGACAGGACTTTGAATTTCCGAAGTTTGATGACCTTGGTCGTCTTTTGCAATAGAAATCTCTTTTAGACTGTCGGCTTCTATGTCCTGTTGTCTCGCTAAGCCTTTTGATTTTCCGTTTTCTTTTATATTCAAAATATTCATTACGATATGTAAACATAGTCCTTTTATCTGGTTTTAGTTCTATTGTACTATCATTTTGTCCTTCACAAGTTAAATGTTCTGCCGCTTTCACATTATCTTTTGATGTTTCACAGCTTTTCTGGTTATTCAAAATGTCTACATTCGTTTCATCAGTTGTCAAATCAATATGATCGTTGTTTGTGTTTGTTAACGAAATTTTTGTTTCAATTGGCCTAACCCTAGTTTCGCCATTTATTAGAATAGAATGATCTTGAGTGTTTGAAAACGATATCGATGTTCCCTTTGGATTTTCTCTATCGACATATTCATTCTCTCTACTTTCAATTTCAGGATTTTGGTGCTTTTCAGATATATCTACCTCGTTGCTATTAAAACAATATAGTTTGTTGTTTTCATACGTTATCGTTCCATTTTTTGCACATTCAGATGATAGTTCACGCTGTTTCATTGTATTTCCTTGTTTTAATAAAATTTCAATATTGTCAGGAGATTTGTCATTCTGTAGTGTTGGAAAAAGTTTCTCGATTGCCATAGGTGATTCAATATGACTATTGTCTACAGATTCGCAATGTGGTAGTGTTGATGAATTATCTGTTGGAAAAGGTTTCTCGATTGCCATAGGTGATTCAATATGACTATTGTCTACAGATTCGCAATGTGGTAGTGTTGGTGAATTGTCTGTTGGAAAAGGATTCTCGATTGCCATAGGTGAATTAATATCACTATTGTCAACAGATTCGCAATTTGGTAGTGGTGGTGTGATATCTGAAGAAAGAGGTTTATCGATTGCTATAGGTGAATCGTTATCACTATTGTCAACACATTCGCTATTTTGTATTGTTGGTGAACTATCTGTAGGATGAGGTTTCTCTGTTACAACAGGCGAGTCATTATCACTACTGTCAACAGATTCTCTCTTTTGAAGAGTTGGTGAACTATCTGTAGGAAGAGGTTTCTCTGTTACAAAAGGCAAGTCATTATCCTTTATGTTAACAGATTCGCTCTTTTGTAGTGTTGGTGAACTATCTGATAGAAGAGGTTTCTCTATTACAAGAGGCGAGTCATTATCACTATTGTCAACATATTCGCTATTTTGTAGTCTTGGTGCATTATCTGTAGGAAGAGCTTTTTCTGTTCCTATATGTGAATCATTATCACTATTGTCGCTTGAAAGTTCAAAGAAAAGGTCGTCACTGATATTTGATGCCATGGTTGATGCGATAGATGCTTGCTTAAATAATATGGTTAGAGTATCGATAAACATATCCGGGTAAAACCCGAGTTGATTTTTTACTGTTTTACCAACCAATGATTTTAAACGGTCGAGTGCTACTTGTGATACTATCATACATGAACCACATAGCTGCAAAATATCCCAAATAACTTTACGAGAATGTGATAAAGGGAGCTCATCATTTGGTGCAGATTGAATTCGCTGATTGAAACATTGTAAATTTTTCTGTATTTGCATAATATTAGTTGAATCGACGGTTTGAGGTGGACTTTGACTAATTATTTCGATACTCTTATTCAAATGCTGAACAATGGTTTCCTCTAGCGACTTGAAACATTCATGATCTGATGAATGCTTGTCTATCTTTGCATCTAACAAATAACTAGTTTGTTCATTGGTTAAATTAGACTGCGCGGAAAGATTTTGAAGCACAATATCAGTTTTCAAAGGTTCTTCTTGATCGAGACATGTACGGTAAAAAGAGCTTTCCTCGGTTTCGATGCAGTCGAAAAACGAGTCATCCCCGACCTGGCCGTCAGTACAAACGTTTACTATTTCTGTCTGTAAAGACATCTTTCTAAGCCCATCAACCGGCTCTTCTGAAGGGTTTGTTTGTAAAAGAACTTCATAACCATTGTCTTCAACAACACATTCTGTTTTAGATTCGATTTTTTCGTTTTCATTGTTGCCTACATGTTCAACACCGTCAGCTGATTTTGGTGGATCACTGTGTGACCCGAGAAATGTTGAGACTGTATTGATGACACTATTGTTTTCTAACGATACGTTATCATTTTTTACTTCCGAACCAAATTCACTTGCTCTTATTTCGGTTGTTGTATCCAATGCTTTATTAGCTGACGAATGCTGGTGTTGAAATGAAATAAATTTGTTATTATCGTCTTTGTCGTCAATATTTTCAATAATATAATATTTGATATGGTTGTCTGATGGTTGTGAATCATCAATATTTAATTCGCCTGTATCAATCGCTTCATCCTTTTCCGTAACTGTATATTTTATAGCGGAATTTGATTCTATCACTGCCATCTCTACGTTTGAAGTATCAGCATTTTCCTCATTACTCTTGTCGGACTGTACAAAAATGTCAGAAACCGATTCGGCTATAGTTATTGGTACGTCGGACCATTCATTTACAGTTGAATTTAAAGATAGGGAGATTGAGTCACATAAAGGTACCGACTCCAGAAGCAACGATTCTTCTATAGTAACTGAATCTGACAACGTCTCATCGGGGGACGCAGAAATAGTTTCGTCAACAATAGTTGTTGGTTCTTTGTTTTCGTTCATTCGGTTTCCAGTTGGTACTGCTTCGGTAACGGATGAATCCACAACAATTTCCTTTCTCTTAGTTGACGAAGTTAAAACTTTCTGTGAACTATTTTTTTCGGAGACTTTTGTGCAATCATCTTTTAATGTTTCGTCGATCGATTCTACGGATTCTACAATCATAATGTCTGTTGTATTTGTTGACGTATTTAGCTGATTCTCTGGCTCCGTAATCAAGTGGTTCGTCTTATCAATTGCTATATCAACACTTTCTGACGTCGGATCGTTTTCTTGTGATGAGCTACCTCCAATACTTGCATCTAGAGTTAAATAATTTGAACCTTCAATAAGCTTTCCTTTACAATATCCAGTCTCTCTTATAGCGTAAGGTAAACATATTGAATCAGAATTATTTAACTGGTCGTTTGCTTGTAAATGCCCAACTGTCATCTGATGCTGAAATGTGGTTTCCTTGGAAACGTCTTCATCAGGGTCATTAGTTTCTCTCGTAACTGTATTTGGACTTTTTATTTCATGTTGAAACTTTTGAAGCATTCTTTGCTTGGGTGAAAGTTGTTTTTCGCATACCGTCTGATACATTATTGAAGGTACTGCTGATTTTCTGTATTCCAGATGACTCGACAAATTGTCATCTACGCCATTTTGCATCACTGCATCAACAGCATTGTCGCTAGTGTAAATTGCATTACTACCCTCACATATATTGTTTACATTATCCATCTGTTCCTTATTACATGAACTTTTTGTTCCTGAAAACATTTCATAATTTTTTATTTGATTTTTGTTTCTGTGTTTTCTTTCGTTTTCATTGCGCGTGTTTAAAGTCCATATTGCAGGATAATGAGGTGAATTTGTGGTGCATTTAGGTCCAATGTATGGTACCCTCCTTATTGAATTTTCTGTATTTTGCTTTACACATGTCATTAATTGTCCACCTTGAACTAATTGTCTATTCTTTTCTCTGCTAATTGTTTGGTTATGTGGCACCACATGTGTGTAGTCTTGAAATGCATATGGTCTATCAGGCAACCCAACTGAATTTAACACAATATGAGGGCCTAGCTTGTTTTGTGATAGTCTACTTTTGTTTAAAGTATTTACCTCGTTCTGATGAGTTTTTATTGCTGCATCAGTTAACCTTTTACAATCAACAGGTATTCGTCCAGTAAAGTTGTGAATCTTACTAGGATTTGGGTGCGCATGGTATTCACTTTGTATTGATAATGAATCGTTTCCATCTATTGTAGATAATTTTGAACGACGGTTTTCATCTTGTAACAACATTTTATTCTGCATACAACATAAGGCTTTTGAATATTCCACCAGGTAATCAGTATAAGACATATAAGGTGCAGTTTCATATTTTCTCTGGTAGTTTTGACACATGGCTGACATATCGCAGCGTTGTTGTTTTGCAGTTAGAAATTTCTGAGATTGATTACTATGTTGAATCGATTGGGGTCCACCTGCTTCCAAAATGTTTTGAGAATAATCACACTTATTATTCATGCTATATCCATGGTTAATAGAGCTTTCCACCAAACCAGCTTTGGAATTGTGATTTTGTCTTTGATCTAAAGATGAGTGTGCTGCAACTGGGTTGGTTTTATGACACGAATAACTGTTGTGAATCATATTGCCGCCCAGTGGTCGATTGAAGCCAACAGTATTGCCATGATAAGAATTGCTTTCAGCAAATGCATGAGATCGTATAGTATGTGCACCAGTGGGCCTCCAAAGTGATTGCTGTAAACCTGGGACACTCGATCCAGATAAAGTAGAAGCTGGACTTTCGCAGACAGGTTGTTCGTATAAATCATTAACGTAAACGCTTGTTTGAACCTTTGAACGACAATTGGCTTTAGGTTTTATTTTATCTGCTGGACGAGATTTTACAATATGATTTATTTTTTGTTTCGTCTCGTGATCTAAATTTTTAATCTCGTCTTTTGTGAAGTTCTGGTACGGACGTTGGTCATTTTTACTTGATTTTTCTATTGGGTCTTCGTGATGCATCTTTATACTTGCTGGTATGTTAACATATTCTTCTTATAAGTGTTCCATGTTTATCTAGGCATTCTTAACTGTAGAAAAATAAAATGATAATAATAATGACGATAATCAAAATAACAATAATAATAATAATAACAACAACAATAACAATAACAAAAATAAAATTAATAATTATTATACCTTACATATATACATATATATTCAATACAATTCTATTGGGTAAAACGTTATCACGTGACATGAAATAATTCAGATAATTATCGTTCAATTGCAAGGAAGGCCGAATAACCCTAAAAATATAGACCAGCAGTGAATAACCCTATCATTCACCGGAGAATAACCTTTTGAGTATCTTGACTTATACACGAGTTATATCCCATGAAAATGACGTCACATACGTAAATAAACGAAATAGCAACGTTCATGTTGCAGGAAGCAAATCAAGTGACGAAGAAAATAGAATAAACAAGCGTTTAGGAACTCATCTAGAATCGGCGATATCTCTTATAAACGGCTCTTTTCAGGGCAATCTTTATATTACAGAAAGAGCCTACCTTTGTTGTACATACACGAAGTGTCAATAGACACTAAATAGTTAGTGTTTTGAAATTTGTTTACAATATTTTACTTTTAATTGAAACTGTTCGTTCGGTATAATAAAACAATTATAGTCCAATGAGTCGGTGATTATCAAAAATTGTCAACCCGAGTAAGAGTTATTGCCCTCGGGCTCAAGCCATCGTGGAACAACCCTTACAAAAATTCTCTGAAACTGATATTATCAAGATGCTTGATTTCTTGATTGACAACATATTTGTTACGTTCGGAGGACGTGTTTTTCAACAGACTGTCGGCATTCCAATGGGAACAAACTGTGCCCCTCTACTCGCCGACTTGTTTCTTTATTATTATGAGGCTGACTTCATGCAGGAACTTCTTAGGAAGAAAGATAAGAAGTTAGCAATATCCTTTAACTCTACTTTCCGCTATATAGATGATGTTCTTTCACTAAACAATTCAAAATTTGGTGACTATGTGGAACGCATCTATCCAATCGAACTAGAGATAAAGGATACTACAGATACAGTTAAGTCGGCTTCATATCTTGACTTACATCTAGAAATTGACAATGAGGGTCGGTTGAAAACAAAACTTTACGACAAAAGAGATGATTTCAGCTTTCCAATTGTGAACTTTCCATTTCTAAGTAGCAACATTCCAGCAGCACCTGCATACGGGGTATATATCTCCCAATTGATACGATATTCCCGTGCTTGCATTTCCTATCATGATTTTCTTGATAGAGGTTTGCTGCTCACAAGGAAGCTATTAAACCAAGAGTTCCAAATGGTGAAGTTGAAATCATCCCTTCGTAAATTTTACGGACGCCATCACGAGTTGGTTGACCGTTATGGAATAACCGTTTCACAAATGATATCGGATATGTTCCTTACGTCGTAACTACAATCCCCTTCCCTTTCATGAATATGACCTACCGAATTAGACTATTTACCGGATTTGTAATCACTTAAGCAACACGACGGGTGCCACATGTGGAGCAGGATCTGCTTACCCTTCCGGAGCACCTGAGATCACCCCTAGTTTTTGGTGGGGTTCGTGTTGTTTATTCTTTAGTTTTCTATGTTGTGTCGTGTGTACTATTGTTTTTCTGTTTGTCTTTTTTATTTTTAGCCATGGCGTTGTCAGTTTGTTTTAGATTTATGAGTTTGACTGTCCCTTTGGTATCTTTCGTCCCTCTTTTACAATTATATTGACAATATTGGATAATCAACTCCTCAGCAGGCAATAATAATAATAATAACATTTTATCTAAAATAAATAACAATACTAAAGATAATATAACAAATAATTATAAAATAATCAATAAAAATATCAATAATAATAAAATTAATGGATGAAATCAATAACCCTAATGATAATAAACAAATATTTTAGAAATTAAGCAAATATTTACGAAATTGATGTAAACGCCTCATAACGTTAAGTTCACGGGATTAATGAACACTCACCAGAAATTATATGAAAGGGTTCCTGTGTTGAATAAAGTCAGGAAATTCGGCGGATGTTTGCCAATATTTTTTGTCGCGTAAATCAAATAGTATTTCTCGTTAACATTATAATTCATCTACATTTCAAAACCATATGGTTAAAATTAGTATAACCCAAGGCAATATGTTTTTGGATATAACAGCTTAATAAAACAAGGTAACTAACCTAAAGTTAATAGATATTGCATGAAGAGAAATATCTTATGTACATACACAATGATCTTTTAATTTTAATCTTTGAGCAAATCAATTACCTGAACTTCAAGGTTTTTGGGTATTTTTATTCATATTGCCGTTAGGAGCAATTGCTAAAGTCGACTATCTTGTTAAAAAGAATCAACGAATCAGGTGTATAAACATGAACTTTAACATTTGGTCAAGTATGAGGTAAGAACTTTTACGTGACCTTCGTTTATCAATTCGGTGATTTGTCATGTTAAGAAAAAAAGTCAATCCACTATCACTTGATACCTAATCACACGATACCTTATCAGCTAATTTTATAGGAGTAAAACGACGGGGTCACATGTGGAGCAGGATCTGTTACGACTTCCATAGCTCCTGATGTCAACTCTTGGTTTTGGTGTTATGCTCAGTCCTTAGTTTTCTATATTGTTTTTGTATAATGTTGTTCGTCTTTTCGTTGTTTTCCTGGGTTTTTTTGCCATGGTGTTGTCACATTATTTTTGACTTATGAGATTGGATATGTCTCTTTCGTATATTTCGCCTCTGATGTTAACTTATGATTTACAATCATAATATTTGAGATGCGTTATTTTTTTAATTTCAGGTTATATGGTGTTTTCTACAATTATTATTGTTATTATTTCAGTTCAGAAATACGAAATTGCAAAAAGTATAATTTGTTTCTTTTCAAATGGTCGTATATGAAATTTACACTTTATAAATCTTGTGCATATGACGAGCTGTTCGAAATTTTCCTTCGTAAGAAAAGCTTTTGGAAACATTAAAATAAACTCAATTAAAAACGAACCTCTTTAAAATGTCATGTGATAAGATTTACCAGTATCAACCAATGGACAATGATTATCAGAAACAAATTTTGCATGGTGGTTGGTGCATTTAAAGCAGGAGACACTTGCCCTATCAACGCTTCTGGTAATGATCCGTTTTGAGTAAATGTGATTCCATTAAATCTACTTTACCTTGAATTGTAGCTTCAAAATATTTCACTCTATTAAAACATCGGTTAACTGTTGCCTCTAGTATGCAAAAAGCATTCATAACCACAAGTCTTTTTACTGTTTAAGTTATTAGGAAACAAATATATATACATCCAAACTAACAACCCTTTACATTCGGGTAAACGTACTACAGTTAATATGTCCTTCCACCAACAAGCATGTTATCACATGTCTATAATTCTTGTTAATACACAAATAAACAATTGAATAAAAAGTGACAAATATATAAATTCCACAGAGGACATTTTTATGATAAGAAATAAGTTTTAATATATCAATATTTATTTGTTTTCGTTTAAATTATAAAAATTATATGATTTCTGTACTTTTAAACATTACTTCCTCATCCATGTCATCGTTGACTAAATAAATCATAACATTTTAACTGAGATAAAAATAGAAATTCACGGTTTTCCCTCTGACGTATACATAGTATACGATTTTTTGCATTTATCAATAGGGTTCGTGCACTGTTTCGTATTATTGAATATCTAATTTCTAAATTTTCTTTTGGAGACATTTACATGATATAATCTACTTTTGTTTGTTGTCTTTGTTTTACGGTTACTTTTTTCAAATGGTACCTATTGTCATGGACAATAATACGTAGAATAAATTTGATTTGCACACAACTGTCGTAGGTTTAAATACAATTCAATATCAGTATTGTCATTTAAATTCGACACGTTTTAGACAACAACAAAAAAAGTATTTTTAAAGTCATACAGACAAAAAAAAAAGACATATTTCAAATGTCTTATTATAATAATTAAAAAGTGTCTTTTTTTAACATAGGAACATAATTGTGTATTAACTTGCAATAGTTTTGACGTATATAAAAAAAAATAAACATACTGATCAATAAAATCCAGGAAACAATTACAAATAGTACAAAATGTGCCCTAAACATATTTCTAATTAACAAGCAAATAACTATTTATCAATTAAAATGATAAGTATAGATTTACCTCATGTGAAAGATGATCAACCTCCCGAGATCAACTTTGATCCAAATTAGATATAAAAATGTACGCTATTAGGCAAAACAAAAAATACTTCCTACATCAATTTTTAAACACTTCCCGTCATCATCCTAAAGTGTGTACAAACATGAACCGATAAACGTTTTAGAATAACATTTTATTCAAGGACACATGTACACACGTGTTCTAGTGACAAACACAACTAGAGATTATACATGTAATTCATTAATTTATTATATTGCTTGGATAGACATTACCTTAATATGTATATTTGGAATTCTACATTACTCGGTGTATGACATAAGGATATGCATTTTAATAGTTCTTTAATAAATATTGCTAGTCAATTTAAAAAAAAAAAACATTCTAGCTAACTTTATACAATTCATTTCACACATATTATGTCAGTTTAACCTGTAACTCTTGTGAAAATGCAGCTAAATTACAAACTGATGTAAGCAGAAAGTGTGGATTTGAAAACTAAAAAAAACCCACACAAACTGGAATAAATAAAGTAGCTAGATAGACAACTTTATCGCTTGAAGAAGATTGTTTGTACAATATTGGTTGAATTCTGCCGACAAGTCGTGTTTGAAGCAGTGTCGGATTTACGCGGATGACGAAACAAGACGACAGAAGTGTTCCATACGTGTCATTCTAGCTGAACGCTGTCAGATGACTACTCTATCAAATTAATAAATCTAATTGAAAATTTATATATCTTAGTAAATTCCAGTTATAAGGTTCATCTGTGGCAAAATATTATGATCTGGTTTAGCTTAATAAATAATTTACACATACGTTCTATTTTTGTATATAGGCATCCAAATTAGTTTTACACAAATACCCACGACCCAACTAATTTAGCAATAAACGTCATTGTGACAGTTCATATAAATTAATAAACGAAGAAAACCTTGAACAAAAGTTTTAAAACTTAATATCGAAATTAGTAGTAGATTATCACAACTAGTTTTATGCATCGTTTCACAACTCAAAGCGATTTTAACACCAGCTTCATACAAAGTTGTATGAATTAAAAGATGATTAAAGAATATAATTGCCTAAACTGTTACTGTTATCTGCTGGCTATTCAAATGTCATCAACGACTGAACTATATACTGGATTTTTAAACAGAGGTGAGTTTAATTCAACATGAAAAATGTAGGGGTTTATTGTGGAAGTGATTATATTATTCGAAAAACAGATATATGTAAATCCCTGCCTAATGATATACATAAAACGAGCTGTGTTTGCACAGGATTGGAAAGTTTGTGTCACAGCGAGCATGTCATCTTTAAATCATTAGAGACACGTATTTCATCGCAGAATCGCATGCATTACGCATGTTACGATATGACTCGTCTCGCGAGAGTTAATTTTGAAAATTTTATTAGTTTGACATTTTAAAATTTAAATGACTTGTCTAGAGTATAGACTTGTCATGTCATGCTCAATGCATTGTTGAAATTTTTATAAAATTTTTGGCATGTAGAATATTTAATTAAAGCTATATTGATTATCATTTGCTACTTATATTTTGGTTAGTTTATATTCTAAATTTAGATTATAATGCTCGTCAAGTTCGTACTTTATTTGGCCTTTTTACTTTTTTTTTGGATTCGAGTGTCACTGATGATTCTTTTGTAGACGAAACGGGCGTCTGGCGTAAATACAAAGTTTAATCCTGGTATCTATGACGAGTTTATTTACAACCACTGGGTCGATGCCACTGCTGGTGGATTTTTAATTCCCTGAGGGCATCACCAGCTCAGTAGTCAGCACATCTGTGCTGACATGAACTATCATTGATACGGTCATATATCTAAATTAATTGTTTACAACACTTTTGAATTTTTGATGAGTCTTTTGTAGACGAAACGCGCGTCTGGCGTAAATACAAAATTTAATTCTGGTATCTATGATGAGTTTATTTATTATAAATATGAAAATATGCCTAAAACACTTATCAAAGGAACGAGATATAAATAGTGACTGTCTTGACAGAATTCAACGAACGAGACTAATAATCCGATAAACTTTCCCTACATGCTCTCTTTTACTTGTAATTGATTCCATATTTTATTTCCAAATAAATTAACATTATAATTATTTCAAACAATTAAATAAATATTTTAGGTCATGAATTTTATATAATAATTATTTATTTATATCACGAAATTGATTTACTAATTTGTCGTTATTTACTGATCAATACAAAGTATTTAAAATATATGTAGATATCTTTATTCGCATAATGTATGTTTAGTTTTACCGCATGTTGCATATACTTGCATAACTTGAAACACACCTTTATGTTAAACCCTGGGTAATGGACTAGCATTTGAAGTATAACTTAAACAGTTTTATTTCTATCTTTTTTTCAAATCAAAAAGATAAAGATTAGTAATAGTAATATGAAATATCCTTTTTCATTTACTCATTACCACTATTATAACTGTTTTTTTTCTCTCAATCTTTTGACTTCATTATATATAGGACAAAATGAAATAGATCTTGTATATTTTAAAGGATACTGAATAGACATACATTGTACAAGCATAGCGCATCTTAATGTTCTTACTGTAATTAATTTACATGTTATTTTTTGGAAATATATAATTGCAAAGAAAAAGTATAGATTTATTAACATTTAAATAAAGGCAACAGTAGTATACCGATGTTCAAAACTCATAAATCGATAGAAAAAACAAACCCGTGTCACAAACCAAAACCGAGGGAAACGCATTAAATATAAGAGGGGAATGACGACACAACATTCAAATGTAACACACACAGAAACGAACTAAGCATTAGACAAAATCCGATGAGAATAACAAATATAACATCAAAACTAAATAAATTAATTTGGGATAGAAAAGTACCGTGACACGTCTAACAGTAATGTGAATTAACACTCAAATATAAGAGGAAACAAACGACACAAAAGAAACACAACGTTAAAATGTAACACACACAGAAACGAACTATAATATAACAATGACCATATTCCTGACTTGGTACAGGACATTTAAAAAAAAATGGTGGGTTGAACCTGGTTTTGTGGCATACCAAACCTCCCGCTTTAATGGCCATGTTAAATATAACATTAAAATGACAACACAACACAGCATTACAGGACTACAATGCAAATAAATAAGAGAACATATTTGACAAAGAAACACGAAAAATAGCTAACAAAAAACAGACGTTTGAGACATAATTTGATCCAGTCAAATATCATTTCTTTATCATTTCTCATTTCAAACAGGGGAAATTCCATAAAGGAAAAACGAAATCTACCAAAGGCACATTTAAAACTCATATATCGAAAATAAACTTACAACGCCATGGCAACAAAGGAAAAAGACAAACAGACAAACAACAGTAAAAAAAAAAAGAAAAAAAAGACTGAGCAACACGAACCCCACAGTTATTTCGTGTACTTCTGTAGGGTATTTATGTATTATTGTCATTTTGTTTATTTTCTTTGGTTACATCTTCTGACATCAGACTCGGACTTCTCTTGAACTGAATTTTAATGTGCGTATTGTTATGCGTTTACTTTTCTACATTGGCTAGAGGTATAGGGGAGGGTTGAGATCTCACAAACATGTTTAACCCCGCTGCATTTGTGCGCCTGTCCCAAGTCAGGAGCCTCTGGCCTTTGTTAGTCTTGTATTATTTTAATTTTAGTTTCTTGTGTACAATTTGGAAATTAGTATGGCGTTCATTATCACTGAACTAGTATATATTTGTTTAGGGCCAGCTGAAGGACGCCTCCGGGTGCGGGAATTTTTCGCTACATTGAAGACCTGTTGGTGACCTTCTGCTGTTGTTTTTTTTCTATGGTCGGGTTGTTGTCTCTTTGGCACATTCCCCATTTCCATTCTCAATTTTATCTAGATTTAGGAGTCAATTTTACAAAAAAAAGCTTAAGTACGACTAAGACTTCTCGTAAGTAAACTGAATTATTCATGACTTAAGATAAATCTTAATCGGAAGTTTTGTTTGTGAAATCGACTCCTAATATACATGTGGAACTTTCGTTTTGTTAAAGTAAGTACACAACCGGTAATAATTATAATTTGGTAGGTCACTATATCAGTTGACGGAAAAACTGGACAACAACTGTCATATTCATAGCCAGAAATTAGTAGTGGTTTTGCTAATTAATATTCATAATATGTAAATGAGATTGTACCACGAGATAGTACTTTGAACTGGACTGGCTTGATAGGCTTGATATCATTAAAATCTTTAAAACACGGATATTATAAGTTGCCCGTCACAGAGTCCTTATTTACAATCACTTTGATATTTCCGTAAAGTTGTCAGGCGGTCAAAATCAAAACAATGAACGCGAATTTAGTGAATTTTTCGTGCTTTCGTGAGTTTATTCTTCTTGAAATAGTGACAATTTAATTTTACGTGGGAACCTAGAGTTCAACGACTACACATACAAGGTTTGGACTTGCTTATTCTTTGGAAATTCAAGTTTCATATTTCACCCCGGCAACCTGTTTTTGTAATGACCTTGTAAGACAATTTTCAACACGAAGTTTGCAAATTTGACGTTTCAGCCATTTTAGCCTGTATTTTATACTGCAATGTTAAGAGCCTCTCGCTTCGATTTTTAAAATAGCTCAGGAACCTGTATTTTTGCAACAACAGTCATTGTGTTTCGTTTAAATGGTGTATATTGTTGTGTAAATTCATTTTCTGCCCCGGCAACCTGTCTATCACTTAAATTAAAATTAAAACAGACATTTTTTTCAAAATTCCCTATCATTTTAATGCAATTTCCGTGACCCGTATCCGATTTCTTTAGTATAATATTCAAATAAGCAAAGTGGCGTTGATTTCTGGATATGTTGCTGGCTTGGTTTGGGAATTTTCATAAAATCATTATGAGTAAAACTTTGTTCCATAACTAGCTAAATCTCAAACGTGCATGACAGTATAAAATTCCGTTTTATTTGACAAAATTGTATAAGCAACCCAAACAATTCCGTTTTATTGGCAAAACTGTATGAGCAACCCCAACAAACATTATTGGTTAACGTGACAATAATTGTAATTCAGCAAGTAAAAGTTATGTAAACATACATCATACAAACAATGTATTCCCAGTCTGAAATAATAATCATTACACATTCAAGGAGTTCATTACAAAGTCGTCATTCACAGTCTGAGTAAACGATGAAACTGTACAATGCCAAAAGTAAGGCAACTGTAGTATACCGGTGTTCAATAGTCATAATTGGATAAATCATAAAATAAAGTACGGGAAGCAATCAAAAACCAAGGGAACATTAACTATAAGAGTATAATCTGTAACTTTAGATAGGAGAGTTTAAAAGAAAGGTAGGAGAGGAGGAATCAACAAATAATTATATTATTAATTTGGCATACATGTTCTCTACACACGTTTTTTTTTACAATTGTCTTAATATAAAGAACGAAATGACATTAACGAAAATAAGAATACCGTTGGTTTAGTATCAAATGTATTATTTATTTTCATCATTTTAAAATGAGGTTTTTTTTCTCCTCTCTTTTTATGTCATATAGTTACTTATTTTATCTTGTTCCATATCATTGAAACATTGCATGCTATATTCATGTAATAGTTAACTGGAGTTTGTATTTCAAGGAAACGGATTAATATAAATAAAGGCAACAGTAGATGTATCAAAACACCAAATAAAAAAATGATGCTTTGAAACACCAAAGATATAAGTTTATGACCCAGATATTTTTTACTGTAATATAGGATTTATTCCCTACAGCTGTCAGAATCATTAGAATATTTATTTCGTATGCAATAATATAAGCTATATATAGCTTGTTTCCGAATCCTATTATTATTGTGTATTTGTATGATGATATATTTATATTGATGATGAATAAATATGTTTAAACTAAATGTATTATGATTTTATTTTAATATTCGACAATCAATCAAGAATGTCTTACAGCATTTTTTACTTTCATTCATGGTTAATTGCGGCAAAACATTCACCTCTTTGAAAATTAATTAAATTAAAAAAAAAGGAATTAATATCCGTTCCAATATGATTTTAACTATTGACGAATTCTTAGGCATAGATAAAAACAAGCTAAAACAAATAACATTGATTTGTCATCTATATTTAGAAGATAACTGTAAAGTTTGCCATATGCCGTCTGCGTTTGCGCGTACGTCCCATACCATCAATTGTCAATTGATGCCATGTAAATATGTGACGTTATCCAATCAAAATGAACGTTACAAATTTGTTGCATTAGAATGTCAATTGATTAACATAGGTGTGGGACAAATACAAAGAGACACAAAATACATGTAATGCATTTGGTATAGTAAATAAACATACATACATATAAAATATAAAAAAAAAGTCTAAATTGAAAACAACGTTCAAACCTATGATTGCGTTGGATAAAAACCGCAATTTTTATACGTGTGCATGCAACACATTTCGTTTTAAAGGGTATAAATACATCACAAACAACATTTTTTAAAAGACCAAAAAGAGTGAAAAAATATATTTTAACAAAACACATTTGACTAACAGGTCGAACAACTGATGTTCTTAAACCCTACTGACTGTCAATGGCGATTGCCAAAATTAAATTGATCACAAGGTGTAACAAAATGGATCTCTATGATAACTTAATACCAAGCAGACACCAATAAACTCGCGGCAAAGATGGTAAAGCACAACATGAGGTGCTAAATATATATATCTCAAGAATTGCCTGTTTTAGGTCTAATGACCTTTTCAATTGAGGTAAAAAGTGTTAACAAAAAAACCTCGAACTCTAACTAGGGTAAATGCAAATAAGAGAAAGTCCATATAAACTGAAAAAATCAAATATTATACTTTATCGACCAACTAAACGAATGGAAAACAACTGTCATATTGCAAACATGGTACACGTATTTATCGAAGAAAATTGTTAGTTAAATCTGGTTTTATACCTAGATAAACATCCGAAATAATTAACTTGAGAAGGTGAGATATGTCTTCACATATGTGTTTACTATAATGATGATACGTTGATAAACTACAATTGTAATCGTGTAGCATGTATCAGTGTAACTATGACAACGTTAACAAATTAATAATTCTTATTACCAAAAATAGGTGGCTCTATCATGAAACTGGGTTTTCTCTTAAATCTCTTAAATTGTGAAATGCAAGATCTTTAACGATAGAGAAATATGAACGAAAGAACTTAAGGTATAATTACACAACCAAAAAAAAAAAGGAAAATATATTTTGGTTGGAATAGTTACTATAGTTAATGCAAGAACATATATATTGATAAAGTTTTAGGTATACTTTTCCTAGGTTTATGTCAATGCTAATGAAATATACATGGTAAACAAACCGTACTACGTACTTATATTTAATTATCATTTAGTACACTTTAAGTCGTTCTAATAAACGAACTGGTGCATTGAAGAACAGTGAAATTAGCCAACGGTAAAATTTGCCTGTAGGACGTTGAAGAAGAAAAAATTTAACAACATTATTTTGTCTTTTCTAACCGTGTAACCTCAAGTTTCCAAAATATTGCAAAGAAACACCAAATAAAAAAAATGATGCTTTGAAACACCAAAGATGTAAGTTAATGACCCAGATATTTGTTACTGTAATGTAGGATGTATTCCCTACAGCTGTCAAAATCATTAGAATATTTATTTCGTATGCAACCGGATGTGATGTACTATGATTTCAAATTGGTGGTATTGCACCTATAAACTTGAGTCCACTCATATAGCAATAGAAAAATTATACTGTTTAAATTATTAGAAGCATGCCAAATCGAACCTACAAATTTAAAAGTAAGAAGATATGATATGATTGCCATGAGACAACTCTCCACAAGACACCAAATGACACAGAAATAAACAGCAATAGGTCATCGTACAGACCTCGGCATGCAGCGTTGTCAGCTATAAAAGGCCCTCATGACAAATGTAAAACAAATTTTCCGCTCGAGTTTCTTTGATTCTAGGCATTGACAATAATATGTATATGTCATGTATCCGGTAACCCAATGGTTAACGATGCAATTTTCAGGGTTATATAAAATGTGCTGCATTAAATTAAGATATCACACGATGAAGAATGCACTGTGTGACAGTGAATTGCCGATGTCTGAAGATTTATTATTGTTTTTCTTGAACTTAAGACTTGCACAATTAAAAAAAAAAGATACTATGCAATACGTACTTTCAGATATATCACTCCTTTGATATTTAGGTTTTATTTATAATTCAAAGAAAATAACAAACAAAGGAAGATGATTGCAATGCCCAGTGGCGGATCCAGAACTTTTCCTAAGGGGGCCCGCTGACTGACCTAAAAGGGGGGGGGGGGGGGCGCTCCAGTCATGCTTCAATGATTCCCTATATAATCAACCAAATTTTTCCCACGAAAAGGGGGGGCGGGCCTCCAGGCCTCCCCCTCCTGGATCCGCCTATGAATGCCTCGTTTGATATATTGGAAGAGATTATTGACAACAAACATACTGCATAGACTTCGCCATAAAGAGGCAATGTTAATGACGGCTCGATTAAATGAGAGCACTGTCTGGTCCAAGCCAGTAAAACTCCATCGTTTTTTTAATCATTTAGTAACTCAGTGTAACAAGTAAGGAATTTGAAGAAAAAAATGTTTTGTTCAACAAACTGTTCTGTATCATTTATTTACTGTATTTTTATTTTCATTTTTTTATCCCTAGTATTTATACTTTCAATACTTTGTAGTGTACTTGTGTAGTATGAACAACACATCTCACAGCGGTATACCACTGTTGCATTTGTTTGTTCACCACTTATTTTATTGATTTTATATTTACGTTGTATCATAGATCAAATGTCTTCGTTCAGTGTATGTTCACTACTGTTAATACGTCTCTTGATTGAGTTATGCCATTTCAATTGATATTTTATAGTGTGTATTTCTATGTTGTGAAGTCACACTATTGCTTTAAATAAGGATACAGGTTGGTACCTATTAAAACGTTGAATTATTTGCATTTGTTTGCAACTGTCCTTAGTCAGGAATCTGATGTTCAGTAGTTGTCGTTTGTTGATGTGGTTCATAAATGTTTCTAGTTTCTAGTTTCTCGTTTTTGTATAGATTATACCGTTGGTTTTCCCACTTGAATGGTTTTACACTACTAATTTTTTGGGGCCCTTTATAGCTTGTTGTTCGGTGAGAGACAAGGCTTCGTGTTGAAGACCATTCTTTGACCTATAATGGTTTACTTTTACAAATTGTGATGGCAGGTTGTCTCATTGCACTCATACCACATCTTCTTATATCAAGTATGGCATTATATTATATGTCTTAATTTACTGTGTGCGCAATCAACTACAAAAACTCTTGTTGACATCCTTGTCAAATGTACTAGTATTTGCGTGTTTGTTAGATTTTTGTATTGTATGCATGTGATGTTTACACAGTTTGGGCTGCTAGATCCTAATTATTTTCATATTAATGTCCATTTGGGATTTTTGATTCCAATGTATCAATATAACAGAACTATAAACAATTGTCATAAAAGTGGGAGGTTTACCTAGCTATAGACCTGATTTAACACAACATTTTCTTTGCAAAAATGTATATACTAATTCATAAATACGATAAGTTTTCAAATCGGTTGGTATCGTCTTACGGTTGATTTTGTGCGCTTTATGGACTTCCTCCTTTTGGAAATAACCTTGAAGTCCGGTATTTTGTTTAATAAATTACGTATGTGTCTTCAGTTTCGGAGTTTAAAACGAATAGTTAAGGTTACTTTTTCATCATTGACAAGGAATTGAACCATATATAAGATATAAATAATGATTTTTGGGACAAAACCATGCTGTACCAAGTCAGGAATATGACAGTTGTTGTCCATTCGTTTGATGTGTTTTATCATTTGATTTTGCCATTTGATTAGGGAATTTCCGTTTTGAATTTTCCTCGAAGTTCAGTATTTTTGTTATTTTACTTTTTTCATATGCATTATTAAAGTTTGTTCTGAGAAGTTGATAATAATTCAGTTGTTTGGACTAAAAAACAGTAATCTACTTTAACTTTTGAATTAAATGTAGTTTTAACAAGTCAGGACTTAACAGTCAATCGCCTTAGTTATCTTTTGAGTATCTTAAGTACGTTCATCTGGCTTTCACCAATTGCAAGTATTCTTTTCTGCGCTATAGAATGTAATGTGTTATTATAAATACATTATAAATTTATCATAGAATTCTGAAAAGATCTGTTTTTTTACTGTTATTTGGTTAGTCGACTTTCAAAGGTACGAGTTGAAGCTTTTCTTTAATGGTATCTTTCCTTTACATTGCTTGGGGGTTTTTTTTGTAAGACTTTTTTAATGTGGATGTTCATTTGTTGCATATGTTAGAAGTTCTGCTCCAGCGGGAAAATGGGCAAAATATTAAGGATGGAGAAGAATATTGCAAAAACAAAATACACAGATCTGAGAATCATGGGGTGCTAAAATATTAGGAATAGAGAATAATGGGCAACATTCATAAAAGATAGAAATGGTTTGAAAAAATAAAGAATACAGAATTAAATGAACTTTCCCTCAAACTTATCCAGACCCATCTTAATTGTTTTTCATTTGATATCGGTTTCGATCCATGATTTTCTTTTTGATTTTTTCTTCTTCAAATAAACCCAAGCACTGATTTAAAAATCCAAAAGGAACAGAACATTTCTTACCTATATACATGATATATATTAAAAGACGGTACTTAAGTATCGTATGCAAGTTCCTACCGATATAAAATAGTTTCCATCCAGACAGCTGTTGTTTCAGTACTCAAAAAGGATAGTGCTAACTTGCACTGACTAAATCTCTATTTCATTAAATACAATCATGTTTTACCATTGATCTTAGCCTTTTCTCTCCAAACATATAATTACAATTATAGAAGTTTTTTTAAGAAGATATTTACAAACACAGCATATGAAAAATATTCACCGTCGAAAACGTGTAGATACTTTTAAAATATAGGAAATCATTAGCATGAATTAAAATATGATAAAGACTCAAATTGTCTAATTTTATGACACTTTTTAAAAAGCACATCATGTCTGTATTATAAGTATTCGTAGTGTCGAAGGTCAGGTTGTACAAGCTGTTGCACAACATGCATAATTTGAAAAGAAACAAATATTCACAAAGATTGCATAACTATAATATATATGACCTGATTTATATGCAGAATATGTAAAGATGTAACGACAGCCACTGCAATTTTTACATGTCGCTATGTCAGAATCTGACGGAAAATGTGTGATTTCAATGTTTGTGAATAAAATTTGTTTGAAAAAAAAATTGTTTTTAGACATTCAAAGCCTAGACATTTGGAAATACAATTGTTGGACCTTCTCTTTTCACTCTGACAAGGTTAATTGCACTGGCAATTTCGGTTAATCTCTTGACCTTGAGGTTAACTTTAACCACTGTATAATCATACTATATATAGAAATTATCATTACAGAAATGTACGTTTGTCAGAAACAAATTACATTTTTACTTTCAAGTTGACATTTCTCAGTTCGTCTGGCGTAAATATAAAATTTAATCCTGGTATCTATGATGAGTTTATTTTCAACAAAATAGACATTTCTCACTGCCAAGTTGATATTTCTCGGTACATTTCTCAGCTCTTACATGATATTTCTCGGTTCCAAATTGACATTTCTCATTAACAAGTTTGAACTGAGTGACAATTGTCAAGTTTAAGTTTGGGAAACTGAGAAATATTAAGTGAATGTTGGAAGTGGCAAATGTCAACTTGGAAGTGAGAATTGTCAAGTTGTAAGACTTAGTGAGTATTGTTAACTTGGAACTCTGAACTGTCAAGTTTGAAAACAGAAATATAAACAACAGAGTGTCAACGCCAGTCTTTCGTACAAGACAGACTAAGACAGGCGTAAAACATTAACCTCCAAAATCCTAACCAAGCATTCATGTAGCAAGCAACAGTAACAACAAAGGTTCGTCAACATGAACTCCAAGATGTTCTAAGGAGATTACTTATCCTATACCATACAATACAATACGTGTTACTATAGTAACATAGAACTACCAAAAGACCTAATAATTTGAACCCCTACTTGTTTCTCCCTTAACTATACACAAAGTTTGTGGCCAAATATCAACCAGCGGTTGGCCAGTTTAAAGATCAAACTATAACACAACAATTTAAATTATTGAATAATTTCGAGTGCTTGTAAATAAACAAAAAACATTTTACTTGTCAAACTTGCATTTATAGCAATTTACAAAACGCGTAAAATGCTGATATGAACTATCTATTTAGAAATAAACAATTGTGCTTGTTTGTGCAAGAGTTAAAATAGATTATTTGATAGATTTAAAGATTCTGCGTGACGACCTCTTTCCGTTTTCAAGCTTAATATGTCGTTAAGAAATTATGATAATAAAAATAACGATAGTTATCTTTCACTAAAACAAGATAACTTAAATAATTTGCAGCACGCTAGATGTTAGCAAGTGCATGTGAAAGGCTAAATATATATTATCTGGAAAAAATAATGCATGAAAAGGTTATCAATAATCAACATGTAATAAAAATTATATATTTACCTGTGAACAGGTGAGATATGTGTTTCAACTGATGACAAATGTTAGTATTGTCGATTTCACGCTGTGTATATCTTATTAAAATAAATCGATTGTTTTATTGTTAAATGGTAGAAGTACGTTTGTATATTTATATAAATATGAACGTGTCATTTGCTATGTGGTTTTATAAATCTATCCTCCGGATCAATATCAACTCGTGTATCACAACTATTGGCCATTCTTCACTTGCAGCATTTTAAACATAATCTATAATTTATAAAATCTTTGTCAACAGAATAAGTCGAAGATGTATCGAGGGGTGTACTTATCATTCAATTGCATGGAAATTTAATAACGCTTTTCAAATTTAAATGTTAAAACCTTTAAAACAATATTCTAAATTATAGATATAATTGATAAATTATAGATAAAAAATGACACATCATGATTATAGATAAAATTGACATTTACTTATCGAATAGATCGTAATACCATTACTGTTCATATAATGCGTATACTTCAGAAGCAAGGATTTGTACAGCACTCACTACACAAATCCATGTCAGAATCAAGTATTATTTTCTAATTTAAAAGCTTAGAAGTTCATTGTCAATATAACTCCTAAATATCTAATTGATTTTAGTAAATAGGTTTTAAAATAAGAATACAATCCATTATTTTACGGTTTTTAACACATATGTATTGAATTTACTTATAAATCACAATAGATGTTGAAGGTCCAAACAAAATAAGTCGTTGAATTGATTTAAAAATAAGCATAAAACAAGCAATAAATTTTGTATAGTTATTCTCTTTTAAAAAAAACCGCCTGAAATAAAGCATAAACACGGAAGGTATAGCGTTCCTGCTTTTCGTTTTTTTTTTTCGTGTGAATCGGTCCAGTTTTTTTCGAGTGTAAAACATGTGAAACGTCTGGGTTTTTCAATAAATGATCTGCTTTTTCTTAAAAAAAATGTGAATGAGAAAAAATGGCTTAAAACTGACTTGTTCTTGTTTGTAACTTGTAATTAAGCGAAGGACAATATTATATCTTCGGAATAAGTCACAACACAGATTACTATGTTGATCAATTAACTATTTACATTTTAATGACAACTTAAAAAGTCTTTCTTTTCTGAAAACATTTGACCATTACCTAGCAGTATTACGATATATAAGAAATCAATGAATTCGTTTTAAAACTAAGAAAACAATTAACAATAAATCCAACAGAGGACGTTCGGGATAAAGGTTGGAAAAATTTAGACTGCCACTGAAAATATTGGATGTGGACAGAAATTTTGAGCTGTTGCAAGGGTTCTAATCGTCAGTGAGCGTAGCACTCTCTCTACACGCCCCATCCTGACTTGACTTGAACATCCCACAGAATCAAACGGACATCCCACTTTAATCCTTTCGCTGCCAAATAAATTTTAAACAAAACCCCGTCAGTGCCAATGCTTTTTTTTATTGTCTTTGCAATTACGCAAAAACGGCGACGTCATAGTACTAGTATAATAGCGCCAGAAAGATATTAACTGAAAATAGCGGGAATAACAAACCTTTTTTTAATAAAAGTCCATTCTCTTACATATATTAGCGATTTCGACTCCGGAGTGATAATATTTAGACAAGTAACGTGTTATAAGATATTTTGGACCCGGTTCTAGTAAGAGCATCCAAATAAGGTAAAATTATATTTTTTATATGGGCCTTGAATAGGGGTATCTTTCATATGTGTCCATGAAACATGCCAGGCGAAATAACGATTGTAAGTCTGACTTTACTTCCTTCAGTTGCCCTCTGTTTAATTGATACCAGAAATGCCTTACCCGGAGAAGGCAAAATTGTCTTTAAATCGTATACTCCTGGGTCAAAATTCGGTAATACGAAAAGAGATAATGCAAATTAATTTGTCACTACTTATAAATTAAAGAAAGTTTGTGGTTATTCTTTGTGGACTACTTCATTATATGAGTTTGGGATACAAAATTAATGCTTCATATAAGCATTTCTCAAGAAAGATATTTTATTCTTCAGTGTTACATCGTTGCTGTGTTTCTTATATTTGTTCCTTAATTTATGAACAACTTTACGATAGAGAGCACACATGCATATATCAAATGTTTCGGCCTTTTCCTGCCACCAGGGACATTTTATACAGAACATACAGAACAATCTCTTCTTTTCTACCGGCAATTTTCTCAAATGTTGTTTTGTTCTTATTATATGATCTTCGGAAATGTCATCAATTAATTAATTGTATAAAATGAAGACCTGATCTAACATTGTCAGAGTTCTTTTAATAGGAAATTTCTATTGTATCTTAATATGAAAAATAATGTGTTCATTAATTCTTGACGAATGTAATTCAGAATTTATAAATCATTAACAAAGTTTTCAGGTTGTTAGCGGTTTTGATTTCTTTTATTTTTGAAGAAGGGACAAATAATAAATGAGTACAGCCTACATGCATCGATCAAAGAACGTGTATTTTACTAGGAAACATGTTACATGTATCAATTAAAAGCGTCATGTTGACCTTGAATGTTAATTTGGCCGGCACAATCCGGCAAGAATATTTTTTTACGATGCTTTATAGGACATTGCATTTCATTTCACACGATAAATACAATATGAAATAGCTTTCCTTGTATCGCTTGTATACAACCCATAATGATTGATTTATGATTCATGTTAAACTGTTTTGCCTTTGACATTTCTATACAGTCACGTATGCCGTATAAAGCCTAGAAAAATTAAAAGCAGCAAAAATTAAAAAAAAAACACCCCAAAAAAGCACGAAATTATCGAATTTATTCCATGCATTACAATTCTCTGCTGTCGTTTTAATGGAACATGGGCATAACTGTATGTTATCAAGACAACCTACTTCGTCGAATGAATTTTGAAAATCAGCATGAAATAAGCAATGGTTTGAAATTTCTTTGCAGTATTCTTTTATATGTCCTACATTTTGGTTAAATTATGTGTAATCCCTCATTCAGGAGGATAAACTCGAGGATTAACCACGGATAAGGATTAGCCATAATCTGATGGATGTGTTAACGAATCACGCCATCAGATTAATTACGTCATTAATGTGAAGTGCACTTTTTGCGTACTTTCTTATCCTTTCTTAAGTTCATTTATTTCCTACAGCTGTCTAAATCAAGAGAATATTTTTTGCAACCGGATGTGTCGTATTTATGATTTGGTAGTATTGCACCTATGGTTTTATTCGGTATCAAACTTGCGTTTATATAGCAATAGAAAATATAACTGTTAAAATGATTGGAAGCGAGTCAAACCTATAAATATAAAAGTAAGAAGATGTGATATGAATGCCAATGAAACAACTCTCTACATGTAACGGAATGGAACCAAGTTACACAGAAATAAACAACAATAGGTTATCGCAAGGCGCTCAACATGCCGCATTATATTGTCATTTATAAATGGCCCTCGTGACAAATGTAAAACAAATTTTCCACTCGAGTTTTTTTTTTATTTTAGGCATTTGACAATAATATGTATATGTCATATATCCGGTAGCCCAATGGTTAACCATGCAAATGTCAGCATTATACATAAAATGCTGCAATAAATTAAGATATCACACGATAAAGAATACATTTTGTGACAGTGAACTGCCGATATCTCAAGATTTATTAAATATTATTGTTTTCCTTGAACTTAAGACGCCTTTACTCAATTTGAAAAAAAGATGATATGCAATACGCACTTTCAGATTTATCACTCCTTTGATATCCAGGTTTAATTCATAATTGAAAGAAAATAACAAACAATCGAAGAGGATTGCAATGTCTTGTTTGATATATTGGAAGAGATTATTGACAACACACATAGTGCATAGACTTCGCAAAAGAGAGGCAATGTATAACGACGGCTCAATTAAATAAGAGCACTACCTGGCCCAGGTCAGTAAAACTCCATTGGTTTTTTTTTAAAATCATTTAATAACTCAGAGCAAAGAGTAAGGAATTTGAGGGAAAAATGTTTTGTTCAACAAACTATTCAGCGTTGACACTAGTGAAAAATAAATAAATTCATCGGTGCGAATAATAAAAATTGAGTAAGGATTTGTCAAAGAACGTCTCATTCTTTGTCTCTGAAAGTCGATCGGAAATTATCAGAAACCAATAGAATGATAGTCACTGTCTACTTCACAAATAATACAAGATGGTCTTGATGGATAGATTGTATGTGCTGAGGTTCTGTATCATGTATTTACTTTATGTGTCTGTTTAGATGTATGACTCTTAACCTTGCTCAGTATTTGTATATCCAGCTATCCGGTTTTTATTTGCGTTGTGTCCAGAAGCTCATTTCGGATACATGAGGTTTTATAGTGTTATTTTCATTTTGTTTACCTTTGTATTTATAATTTCATTAATTTATAGTATACTAGTATACTATGAACCCAAAAAATAATTATTTTGTAACAAATATTAGCATTCTCTATTTAAACTGTAAAACTGACCAAAAGATTATTTTCATTTACCAGCTGTGTATATAAATTTATATGGCGGTTTTTTTTCAGGTTATTGTTTTTTTTTTTTTTTTTTAGTTGTTTAACTTGATTATAAACATCTGATAGCGGTATACTACTTTTTTGTGTTTGTTCACCCCTTATGTTATTGATTTTATATTTACATTGTATCATAGATCAAATTTATTCGTTCAGTTTATTTTCACTTGCGTTAATATGTCTCTTGATTGAGTTAAGCCATTGCAAGTAATATTTATAGTGTTTCTTTCTATGTTGTGATGTTACACAATTGTTTGAGATAATGATAAAGGTCGGTACCTTAAAACCTGCTTCATTTGTTTGCAGTTGTCATAAATTAGGAATCTGATGTTCAGTAGTTGTCGTTTGTTGATGTGGTTCATAAGTGTTTCTAGTTTCTCGTTTTTTTTTATATAGGTTATACCGTTGGTTTTCCCCTTGAATTGTTTTACACATGTCATCGTAATTTTTTGGGTCCTTTATAGCTTGCTATTCGGTGTGAGCCAAGGCATCGTCTTGAAGACCGTACTTTGACCTATAATGGTGAACTTTTACAAATTGTGACTATGATGGAGAGTTGTCTTATTGGTACTCATACCAAATCTTCTTTTATCTAGTATGGCATTATATTACATGTCTTACTTTACTGTTTGCGCTATCAACTACAAAAAGTTCTTTTTGTTGGCATCCTTGTCAAATGTATTTGCTTGCTTGTTAGATTTTTGTAATTGTTGTATTGTATGTCTGTGATTTTTACACAGTTTGGACTAATAGGTCGCAATTATTGTCATAATTAAATCAACATAACAGAAATATAAACAATTGTCATACAAGTGGGAGGTTTAGCTAGCTATAGACCTGATTCTGAGCAAAAATGTTTATATTAATTCATGAATACGATAAGGTTTCCAATTGGTTGATATCGTCTTACGGTTGATTTTGTCCGGTTTATGGACTTCCCCCTTTTGGAAATAACCTTGAAGTCCGGTATTTTCGGAGTTTAAAACGAATAGTTAAGGTTACTTTTTCATCATTGACAAGGAGTTGAACCATATATAATATATAAATAATGATTTTGGGACAAAACCATGCTGTGCTAAGTCAGGAATATGACAGTTGTTGTCCATTCGTTTGATGTGTTTTATCATTTGATTAGGGAATTTCCGTTTTGAATTTTCCTCGAAGTTCAGTATTTTTGTTATTTTACTTTTTTCATATGCATTATTAAAGTTTGTTCTGAGAAGTTGATAATAATTCAGGTGTTGGGACTAAAAAACTGTAATAAAAGTGGACGGATTGACAACCTCTTTATCTACTTTAACTTTTGAATCAAATGAAGTTTCAACAAGTCAGGACTTAACAGTCAATCGCCTTAGTGATCTTTTGAATATCTTAAGTACGTTCGTCTGGCTTTCACCAATTGCAAGTTTTCCTTTCTGCGCTATAGAATGTAATGTGGTATTATAATACACTATAAATTTATCATAGCATTCTGAAAAGATTTGTTTTTCGACTGTTCTTTGGTTAGTCGACTTTCAAAGATACGAGTTAAAGTTTTTCTTTAATGGTTTCTTTCCTTTACATTGCTTGTTTTTTTTTTGTAAGAATATACCCTGTTAATATGGATTTTCGTTTTGTTGCATATGTTAGAAATTCTGCTCCAGCGGAACAATGGGCAAAATATTAAAAATGGAGAAGAATATTGCAAAACAAAATACACGGAACTGAGAATTTTGGGGTGTTAAAATATTAGGAATAGAGAATAATGGACAACATTCATAAAAGATAGAGAGAAATGGTTTGAAAAAATAAAGAATACAGAATTAAATGAACTTTCCCTCAAACTTATCCAGACCCATCTTAATTGTGTTTCATTTCATATCGGTTTCAATCCATGATTTTCTTTTTGATTTTTTTTCTTCTTCAAATAAACCCAAGCACTGTTTTTTGTCAAAAATCCAAAAGGAACTGAACATTTCTTACCTATATACATGATATATATTAAAAGACTGTACTTAAGTATCGTAAGCAAGTTCATACCGATATAAAATAGTTTGAATTTCCATCCAGTCAGCTATTGTTTCAGTACTCAAAAATGATAGTGCTAACTTGCTGACTAAAGCTCTATTTCATTAAATACAATCATGTTTTTAGCTTTTTCTCTCCAAACATATAATTACAATAGAAGTTTTTGAAACCTTTTATGAAGATATTTACAAACACAGCATATCGTCGCTGGGCTTCCAAAATGTTGTACATTACAATTTTTTCAAGATGAAAATATCTCACAAACAGGCTTTGAAAATTTTGACAAAATGCATGCTTCCAAAATGTTGTACTTAAACATTTTTGCAAAAAGCAGTAAAATAAAAACTTTGACATTTCTGGATTAACCGAGAACTTAAATTATTTTCACAGAAATAAAGAAATGTACAATTATTTTATTCCCAAAACCGCTAGACATCGATTTTCAAATTTGCATACAACATTTTGGAAGCAAACTTTACAAACAACTGACATTGGCAATTTTGTAATATGTCTTATTTCAAACGTTTTGATTGGTCTAAGTGTATGCTATTTTGTAATACCAAAGATTTCCTCCCGCCCGAACCATTGGTGTAAAAAAGTATTTTTAGCCAAAAATGTCATGTACGACATTTTAGAAGCCCAGCGACGATATGAAAAATATTCACCGTCGAAAACGTGTAGATACTTTTAAAGTATAGGAAATCATTAGCATGCATTAAAACATGATAGAGACTCAAATTGTCTAATTTTAAGTCACTTTTTATAAGTATTCGTAGTGTCGAAGGTCAGTTTGTACAAGCTGTTACACAACATGCATAATTTGAAAAGAAACAAATATTCACAAAGATTGCGTAACTATATATAACGGCAGTCACTGCATTTTTTACATGTCGCTATGTCAGAATCTGACGAAAAATGTGTGATTTCAATGTTTGTGAATAAAATTTGTTTGAAAAAAAATGTTTTTAGACATTCAAAGCCTATTAAATTTGGAAATACAATTGTTAGAACCTCTTTTCATTCTGACAAGGTTAATTGCACTCGCAATTTCGGTTAATCTCTTGACCTTGAGGTTAACTTTAACCTCTGTATAATCATACTATATATAGAAATTATCATTACAGAAATGTACGTTTGTCGGAAACTAGCTTTTTCTCTCCAAACATATAAGTACAATAGAAGGTTTTTTTTAAACCTTTTATGAAGATATTTAAAAACACAGCATATGAAAAATATTCACCGTCGAAAACGTGTAGATACTTTTAAAATATAGGAAATCATTAGCATGCATTAAAACATGATAGAGACTCAAATTGTCTAATTTTAAGTCACTTTTTAATAAGTATTCGTAGTGTCGAAGGTCAGTTTGTACAAGTTGTTGCACAACATGCATAATTTGAAAAGAAACAAATATGCACAAAGATTGCATAACTATATATATATGACCTGATTTATATGCAAAATATGTAAAGATGTAACGGCAGTCACTGCATTTTTTACATGTCGCTATGTCAGAATCTGACGAAAAATGTGTGATTTCAATGTTTGTGAATAAAATTTGTTTAAAAAAAAAACGTGACCGTGAAAATTCAGTAAAAATACGGACGAGACAAACCTCATTTTTACTCACTAAATACTATTGTCGTAATAAGAAATTATTGACCCAACTAATCTTGAATACAGATAAAACTTACACATCAAATCTAAGTCCTTTTTTCTTTATTTTATCTTCAAACTTGGCGTTTGGGTTAAATTGTCAAGTCTCCTGATAGAAAAATCTAACCTAGCTATATTAATATAAATTAGATCTGGCTGATGAAATATACTTTGTAATATTTATAATTGTATATGGGATCAAACCTAGTAGAATTTTTTTTAAACACTTCTGATAATATTTAATGCAATAAAACATATTTTATACAATTTGAATAAATTAATCTTTCTGAAAATATATAGAATAATAGTACTCATCATTTATATTCTATATCCTATAAAGTGGGACCAAGCTAACCTTTCAAAAGCCCTCCTTTTTATTGTAAAGAAATGTACAAAAGGACCATTTATGAATGAGGGTATGGGTGAGGGTATGGGTGGGGGGTCCTTCAATTCTGTATAAGTTTGTAAGTCGTTTTTCTATTATATCATTTATAAATTTTGTTCATTATTCTCTTTTGTTTATATTTTTACACCCTATGATTTTTCATTCTGTATTTCATTTTGTGATCTTTTGTCTATTCTTGATTTTTTTGTATTCTGTAAACCCCATCCAGACCCTCATGATTTAACTGTATTAACAAGGTATTTTGTAAAAATAACCTGAATAATATATTAAAAATTGATGGTCGACATATTCATTGATAGAATTCAATTAAATGCATGTGCAAACCATAAACCAAAAATAAAAGTACATTACCGTCCATCTTCTATTTGAATTTTACCGCCAATTATACTTCTCTTCACGCTATCCAATCAAATTGTATGACCTTAATGTTGACCCAAAATGTCTGCGCCCTTGTGGACTAAATCGTAGTAAACGCAATAATACAAATTCTATTTCAATAACCTAATAAACCATTTTTTTAATTTATTTCACTTCATTCAATAATTCTATAATATTTTTAAAGCGCCACCTACAATATATAAGTACAAAGGAGAAACTACAATTGTGATAATTATTTTACAAGAGAGGATAATTTACAAGAGAGATTACTCTGTCATCACGACAAAGATTGAAGATTGAAGAACTTCTCTAAGGCAGATTTACCACAATAAGTAATTATTTACCAATGCAATTGTAAAATTTGACTGCACAGACATATTTAGTACATAATTACTAACTTTTGAAAATCTCCATGTTGTTTTTTGTGCGTGAAAACGTGTTTTTTCTCTCTGTCATTTCTTTCTTTATTTCTTATGCCTTATGACATGCATGGTGTGCTGATCTTACATAGTCTGCAGGGGCTGATCCAACCGTTTTCAAAAGCGGGTTCCAAACCCAGGATAAAGGGGGGTTCCAACCATATGTCATCATTCAAATGCATTGGTCGTCCCAAAAAGGGGGGTGTTCCAACCCCCTGGAACCACCCCTCCCCCTTGATCCACCACTGGTCTGCAACTAAGTGCTAGATCACACCACTTTGCTCAGATCTTCAGTCATTTCTTGACTTGCTTTGGTGTCAGTTCCTGTGTCAGCTTTTGCTCTAGACATGTAGTTATATCAAGGATTTGTTTACTATAGTTACTATAATACTGTCTATACAAATCCTTGGTTATATTTCATCTCAATCTGTCAGACTCAGTGTTTTTTCAAAATGTGACTAGTTGACTCTCTAACATCTGAATAATTAGTGCTTCAACAACACTGATGAGTGATGGGCAAGGTGTTCCAAATTGGTGAATTTTGTTCAGTGAACATGTTTGATATTATATTTTGTTGCACCATATTGTATTGGCATGATAGGCCAGTTTCTTGTCATATTCCATAGTTAGTGAAGTTATATTGTATGTTAACAAGTAAGGCAACACTTTATCATGCTTCTATCATGTCATGTCTCATTGCTGTTTATTTTAGTGTTGGTAATAAATTTAAGCTTCTTCAAGCTTTCTTCATACATGTACTATAAATTGCAGTGTGGTATCAGTTTCGTTGCTGCCCTTTGAACGTTTTCAATTGCTGATATATTTTTAACTTTATATTATCTCCATATAGCATATATCTTTCTAATGCTTAAACAATAGTAGGAATATTTCCAAATTGAGGCAGGTAAATGTCTTTCTATTAATCATATATAAATACATGTACTGTTTGATTTATTTATCTTTTCATTCATGTGTTGCTCAAAGTTTTGTTTGTTGTTAATCGTTACTCCAATGTTTTTTTTTCTCTAGATGTTCTAGTTTGGTTTTACACAGGTTGTATTTGTGGTTGGTATCATGTTGTTTCCCTGTTGTAAGACATGTAAGATCTTTACATTTCTTCAATGTGAAATCTTAGCAACCAAGTATTTGACCAAGTTTTCAGATGAGATTAATCTGATTGAATCCCAAAAATAGCCACTGATGCCATGGAAACTGCAAAAATGCCATATATTAAGGAGGCTAGAGGCTATAAACACTTTATATAAGAAATTCCTGATAACTTGATATTTTGTTCCTTTAAGTAAGTAGATCAAATTGATTTCAAAATGCTTTGAACCTAATGAAACTTGATATTTCATTAACTGGCAAGTATAGATGAGACTTTTGACTTTAGAATTTCTAAAATGATCACCATTGCCATGGAACAGCAGAAATGTGAATTTTTTTAAAATGCTCTGAATGAACTGAAAATTTACAGAAAATTGTATAGCAATGCATATATCTGCATTAACTTTTATTCTTTTTTTACTGGCTGCCGCTTAGTGACAATAGGGGATGGTTATTGCTTGCATTGGCAAATCAAGTTATCCTTTGTTATTTGTATCTGTTGAAAGACTTTGAATTTGATATCATTGGCAATCTGATGGAAAGATAATCATGATAATGAGCCATTTTTCTTCTTTTTACATTTGTATTTGCAAGATTCTAGTACAAAAAAAAATGTACTAACTTTTTTGTGTATAGAATACCAACCAGATATATACTTGTATTCTTCAGTATTGAGGCTTGCTGACCCACAGAAGAAGCATACATGTGTATTGGAATAAATAACAATGTTGTCGATTATTGACCTTTTCCGTGATGGTCCGACTGTTGGACAGTTTGATAGTTCACTATTTCAATAGTCTTGACACTTCAGTGGTATTACATTAACAATAGGATGAATATATAGTATCATCAATGATTTGCATATAGAATAGAATAAAAAAAAAAAAATCAGCCTTAAATTAAAAAAAAACTATATATATCCAAAATGTAAAAGTCAGTCTCATTTATTCAGTATATTGATTTCGGTTATCATTGATACATGATCTTCCAATTGCTGCTTTTACCTGGATAATTTTGAAGTCACAAAGCAAATATGTATCTTATTCTATAAAGGTATGAATGGTATGGAGAAGTTTTGCATATTTTGCCAAAAAGACTTATTGTCTCAGTACTGTAATGCAGCAATAATAAGATGAGGGGATGACCATTTGAAATTAATTCTTATCCTATTCAGGCTATTGTAAGTAGAATAAGGGAATAGCAAACATTGTTGTCTGATTGATTGTGCTCAAAACAAGATTCAAATAAAATATGTACATTGAATACATGACATATATGTCACATCTTTTTTTGTAGTTTTAAAGAACAAAATGCAGCCTGTTCGAAGAATGATAGCATTATGCCAAAGTTCACAATGTCAGCATATGTTGAAATTGAGATATAAGCATGGTAAATCTCCCAGCATTCAACACCGGCTCTATTGCACAGCTGGGGAATATAAGTATAGAAAATCTGCATTATTTGCCAAAAGACAACGTAAAGTGAATCAAGAGAATATTCCAGTTGAACTTGACATTGATATTGAAGAGAGGCTAAAGGTTAAAGGTCAACTTCTCTCTGAACTGTCATCTAGGAACATCCATGATATAGATATTGATCAGTTGGTATGATATTTTGATATTTTATATGTAACGTCACTTTATTATGTTTGTTCAGGTTTTATATATTCTTGCTAATAATTTTGTTTTTATTGACAACCAAAAGACTTTACACTGCAAAATTTTGAACAGTAAACGATAGTTCTATCTGGAAAAATTATATGGAAGCTTACTAGCTAGGTTTTAAAGTTCCTGGTACAATAATGATACTTTTTTCATCTTGTAATATCATCTGTATTTGGGTCAATATCCCTTATGTGCCTCAAATGGAGGAATACAAAAGTTGTGCATAAACAAAAGATTTCTGTGTAGTGATATTGGACATGTTTCAATTCTTAACAAATGATTGAGCTTAACCATTTGTGCTGATTTTGAGAGCAGAGGATCATAGAATAAATGCGTAAAAACTATAGAGTTATTGAATGTGAGCAAAGAACTTAATTTTAATAGAAATTAAAAACCAATTGTTCAGAGAACAATTGAAGGCCTTTCCACCAGTTTATATCTATTTTGATATTAAAATATAAAAAATCAGTCTAAAATGTCAGTTCATATGGCTTTATGATGTATAAATATGAATTTAAAGCAAAGGCCAAAATCTAGAATGTCAAATTAACCTATGACCTTGACCTCAATTTCAAGGTCACAAACTGAGGATTTCAAATCAAAAGACCCTAGTCTCTAATATGTATGGTTAATAAGTGATATCACTTTAAACATAATTTAAGATATGATAGGAGCTAAAACTCCCATTCATTGTTTACGCACCCTTTCAACTAAAATTATTTAGTTACCGCATGTCGCAACTAACAATTTATACAAAATAATTTGTCGATATCTTATAAGGTTAATGAAAATGAGTGAAAATAAGACAAATTCAAAAATTAGAATATGACCTTGACCTTTGACCTTGACCTTTGAGCTTGACCTAATTTTCATTTTTTTTGGACCAAGGACCTCAAATCAAAAGATCCTAGTCTCTATCACTTCACTGGTGTTCCAGTTTAAAATACATTTCAAAATTTCAAATACAAAAAGGGAAATGACTCTCATATGGAGCGTTCATATTGTTTCGGTCGAAATTGGACAAATCATGCGAAGGATATAACGAGCAATTTTGTAAAATAAATTTGTCGTAATCTTTTACGGTTGCGAAGGAGTTGTGATCACAAGGAAAACAGTGTTTGGGGAGATAGCTCCTACAAAGAAAAGTATTGCTTACGCAGGGTAAATTTCAAAAGCGCATAAACTGTTCGATATCATATACCAAATATCTAAGCGACATATTGCGAAACAAATGTTTATCGCAAGAACAAAATTTGGCGGAAGAAAAAAAAAAAAAATTAAATCAGAAGAAAAACAATAGGTCTTTCCACAGAAAAGTGGAAAGACCTAATAATTGTGTGAAAAAAGGGATTTTAACCTCTAGGAGCCGCATCATGAAAGAATTTTTTCAGAAAAATGAATCTCACTTCAAACCCATAAAATTTAACCATACATGTGAAAATGTCTCAGCTTTGAACTTGGGACCCAAAGCCAATGTCCCCTAAAATTTGGTGTAGGCTTTTCTTGTATAGGACTATATATGTGGGCTATAAAATATAAGCTGTGGACTACCATGCCAAAATTTTAACTTCAATCCCTGGGTTGTGTACAGTTATACTTAACAAAATTACTTTTGATAGTAGATGATTGTTGTTGAATTAAAAAGCATATACAAGTATAGAGATGTTGTATGTGAATATATATAACTTTATAAATTGTTACTTTTTTTACTAGCCGGATGATAGAAATAGTCAATAATTCAAGGAAACTATTAACACCTCTTATCATTAGATTGTTTTTCATGAAAACGTTTCTCAATGTCATATGGAAAATACACCATTGACTAATCTAATTTATTAATAACTATTGTTAATGCCAAAGTGGACATCCTGGGGAATAACATGACCTTTCCATTTATCTCCCAGTGTTTATTAAATGCCAAAAAATAAATGTTATTCTGGAGTCAGAGTCTATCTAGCATCATTGCCAGCAAAAAAAAAAGTGGTTGAGGATATAAAATAACAGTAAAAGATTAACAAAAAACAAAAAAATATAAAGTTTGTTAGAATTTAATCTGGAAGACCTAAACAAAATGGCTAAAACAATCAAAGATCAACTTATCGAAGGTTGATTCAGCCTGAGGTAGTTTCAACCTTTTTGTTTAATTACAATTGTATAATTATAATTTTTTACTGGAAATAAATTCAAATTTACTGACAAAATAAATCATTCCAAGTACTAACTACTAGGGTTATGACATTTTTTTGGACAGACAGTAGATCAATGGAAAAACTTTATAGATAATAATTCCATGTTTTACTCCAAACAGTATTGACCTATTCAAATAGAAATATATGTAATAGAGATTCAAGTTGATAATTTCATTTAATAATTCATTACTTTTCTAGGAAAGAGATTACAAAAAACTAAAAGAATTGGAAAAAAGAGAATTGGAGTTAGAAGAACAAAAACAAGAATGCACAAAGAAAGTAGCAGTCCTTTTTCAAGCTAAGGTATTTTATATAATCATTAAACTTTTTCAGAAAACAGAAGTCTGTCTTATCTGTGTCACATGAAATTGCCTGATGATTCTAAAGGTTCATACTGGAGCAGGAGAATCTGATGATATTGGAAAATACATGTGTAAATTGAACATATTGGTTTGCATGCCTTTGTTTTTAAGCCAATACAAATTATGACAGATTTTACTTTTTGTCATTGATGTATTATGATTTATACAAAGTTTCACCATAAATTAGAAATCCTTCAATTCCTTTTACACATCCTTGATTTTGGTTAAGTTTTGCTAGACTTGCTACATGTCAATTCCTTATTTTATTTTTTTCAATTTTGCCCTTTAACAATTTTACTGCTATAACTAAGAGATTACCATTATATGGAGATCTGCAGAGGGCAATCAGTCTACTGGCAGTTTTCAATAAATATAAGTTAGTACGAAAGAAATAAAAGAAAGGGAATTGTAGCAAGTCTAAAGTTTTGCATGAAAGTCCAGATCTAACCTGCAATTAACAATGTAAGAATTATCTTTTGATTGATACATTCTGGTCCCAGATTTTTTTAAGCATGAATGGTTTCATGTTAAAAAAGGTGCGAAAGATATCACACGAACAGTCAAACTCATAAATCGAAAAATAAAGTGACAACGCCATGGCTTAAAATGAAAAAGACAACAGACAAATAATAGTACACAAGAAACAACATAGAAAACTAAAGACAGAGCAACACGAACCCCACCAAAAACTAGGGGTGATCTCAGATTAAAGTTTGCTGTAAATATCAGATCTAAGTAACTACAAATCAGAGGAAGGATTCTTGTGAGTTTATGTATTACGTCACTTGACAAAAGCATACACTTTAATTATATAGATCACTTTTACTTTCATTGATGATTTAAATTAAAAAATAAATAATAGGTGAGGGAATTAGGCATCAGTCATGAACATCATTTTATTTTACAGCTAAAATAAGTTAATGTTGCTTTAGGACTATAATAGACTAATTCAAAAAGAACTGATGAAATAAATTTAAAAAAAATTTACATATCAATTTTTTTTAACATTGGAAGTTCCTGTTAAAAAATATGGCAATAATCTTGAAATAAAGGGATTTAAGAACTCATTGGTCTTTGGTTGAGAGGCCAAATTGAGTTTTATATATTATAAAGTTAATTTAGCTAGAAAAACTATGTGTGTTATATTTACCAAATGTAGTTTCAAACCATTCCAGAATCTATAAGATTTCATTAAAAATAACTTGAACCTTGATCCAAGATTACACTTATGCCACAATTTTTCTCAATCCCATTTGATAAGAAGATATTTCAACCAAAATTTTAAGTAAAACAGTCTTCAGTGGCAAGTTGAAAACACACAGATGATAATATTTGTACTTGGGTACCTTTAGATCTTTTTGTATATTGAAAGATGTAGTAGTTAAAACCAAATTACTGGTTCGATTAAACCTAAAAAATCTGAAGTTGCTTGATGGTTACCTGCATAAAAGTTATAAAAAAAAAATGACATATTGAAAATTCTGTCTGTCATATCTTTATTGTTGTAGATTTAGATTTGATATTATTTTCTTTTTGTTTTTGTTTTGTAGAGAGAAAATGTGGAATCTTCAGATGACATAGAAAAAGAGCTTAAAAATGTGGTGGCAATAGGAAGAGAAACGAAGAAAAAGATCAAAGATTTATTTGTAAGAGCACTAACTGGCAATTTTCGGATTTTTAATGAGACAAACCTTTACGAAATTATCATTTCTTCAAACTTTGTTAAAAACACCACAATTTTTTATTGATTTAACAACATACATTTGTTTTGGTAAACAAAAGATAAAACCAATGTAAAAATAAGGAGACATTTTGTAATTCTCTGTTTTTCCTGCTCAAACCACTTAATTGTCATAACGTACTGTAGTGTGCTCTCTGTCTGAGTAAAACCATAAACTTGAAATTGGAATTGCTGCTTCTCTGCTAGGTACATCACATTAAGGAGCAAGAAAGATTGATCAGCCCAGAATCAGAAAAATGTTTCTTATGAAAATTGATAGATGTGATATGATTGAAAGTGAAACAACTTTCCACTGGAGACCAAATGATGTAGAAGGAAGCCGGGTAGGGTGACAAGTCTTCTTGCAGACTGTTACCTTGTGACCTAGAATATTGACACATTTTATAAGTATTCATATCTCTATAACATGTTCCTTCCCTGATATGTAATATTTGCCGTTATACACCAATGTATCAGCAATTTTTTTCTTGCCTGGAAACTGATGTTAAAACATATGCATGTTTATCTGGTCGCAGCAGTACATAGGTTATACACATGAATAAAAGAAATGTTTGGTATTCAACTTGTCAAGCTCATTTTCTTGAGTCAAGCTACGAGCACAGATTATTAAAGAACTACTACATGTACTAGCCAAGCACTCAGTCTCTTAATGGGAAAACATACAATGACATAAACATTGGCAACCACACACCAAGCTACAAGAAACATATACTATCAAAGGCCTATTCAAGAAAAAAATTAAATATTTGGCGGTTGGAAGACACTTTTTTTAATGGTCATCACCGATACAATTGCATTTTACTTTGCATACATAACCATACATTTGAACTTCGTGACCTGCCCCAACCCATATCAAAATATTAAAGAGCCGAATTTTTTACCCTGATATAGCCCTAACATGAACACAGACACATTAACATCTTGTGGGTTTAAATAAAGGCAACTGTATTCGAGCCCTGTTCAATTCATAATCGATGAAGAGAAAGCAAGTCCTGATCACAAATTAAAACTTATGGAAACACCTCAATAAGCAGAGGAAAACAACAAAACAACAGAAACACTGAACTGCTACAAAATCAACATACATAGATACTACCATTTGATAACTTGACTTTTATAGAAATGTTCACTTCACAAAAGAAATAAATGCTACATCAACATCACAAAAAAAATTCATAGCATTCTGGTTTGTCTTGTTTAATCTATATAATACTGAATACCTTTAAAGTATATTTGTGTAAATTATAGATGTTGTTAATTACTTTCAGCCTGAAGTGACCAGTACAGCCGAAAGAGTTGCTTTGACCTCACTTAATTTACCTAACAGATTGCATGAAAATACTGTAAGTGTAGTTTATTTATAATTTTTTCTTTCACACACAATATGTTTAAACCCCATTGGAAGTAATATTTTATTATTTTTATGTCACTTCTGATTGGAAATTGGATACTTGATTCCTATAGTAGGCCAACAAATTCATGCATTTTATTGAAGTACAATTATTATAAAGATTATTTCTTGATGGTAAAATATTTCCTCAGCAGTTAAAGAAAATTGCTAGAAATGTAGCAAATCTTAAATCTGTATTGGAGATTTTCCACAAATACTTTGATTATGAGCATTTATCATGATTATGAAAATAACACTTTGTAAATATGGTGCATCAAATGCACTCTTCAGACTTCATGAATGTTTCATCAAGAATATTCAAACCCCAAAATCTTGAAGACAACGATAGAGAAGATTCATGGGCAGAGAGAACACGAAAAGTGAACCTCTCAAATAGACTATGCACTAGAAATCTTGAAATTTATACACTGCAATGGTAAAGTACTTTGCAGTATAAAGTCAGATTGTAAAACTAGTGTTTGATGTCTTTTGTGTTTGTATTCAGACTAATTCTATATGCAAGTGTCCTCATGCTTATAATGTGGAACCAAGATGTATTTAAAGTATACTTACTTGAGACTGATCACAAAATGTGGAGACATACATATATTTTTTACCTTGTATGTTTTTACAAGTAACTGCAATTTGTTATGATAAATTTACATTTTTTAGCCTTTATCAGAAGACAGAGTGGAAGAAAACTTCGACATTGGTGAGAAATTACTTTATAGACATTTATTCTTTGTCTCAGTGGAATTGTAAGGACACATACTCTACAACTCTTTTATTCAGTTCACAATAAAACAAGGAAAGAAATCAAAAGGACAGCATTTCAGAATATAAAAAAAATTAAGCATGGATTACAACGACAGGTTGTCAGGATTGTCTTAACTTTTGCCAAGTGAAACAAGAATGTGTCCATAGTACACAGATGCCCCACCAGCACTTTCATTTTCTATGTTCATTTCTAATATAGCATTAAAACCTGATAGATCATATCATATGCATATGTGAACTGAGTTTCTCAAGTTGAAAGGACTTCATCTTTATAAAAAAAATACCTTGACCAAAAACTCTTACTATTGTAGGTGGGGCATAAAAACATATATATACCTAGGTTTTACCTACAAATAAAAAGCAAAATTTCTATATATGAAAGTGCTAAAAAAATGTTCAACCTTATTCCTAGTAAACAGTGTCTTTCTACTTTTGATAGTACTAACAAATGTTTTTCATTGAACCACTTTTGAAATAGTAAATTTTTGGCCAGCTCAATAGCCTGACTGGTGATTGGAAGTATGAGTTTGAATGTCAGAATTTATTTCATCATCACACAAAGATAAAAACCTGTGGGAAAAAAAAAGAAAAATTGTTTAAGTCAGAGCTAGTTTAAATTTGTGACTTGGTCTTTATATGACATGTATACAGACTTTATTTAAATTTATAAAATTGTTTGTATTATAGTATTAAACACATTTTTTCTAGAGGTTTTTGATGTGTAAACCGGGGCGATTAACTCACAAACTGAATAAAAGTCCGAAGGACTTTTTTTGTAAAATTTGTGAGTAAGAGACCCGGTTTACACGTACATCTATAACCTCGTGAAAAAATGTGTTTAATCCTTATAATTCTTCAGCCAAACAAACGCAATTATCAATTTACATTATTTGTTTCATGGCTGCTATATTTACCATCAAAATCATAATGGCATATTGTAACTAAGGAGTACGCCGCCATCTTGAATTTTTAAAACCATAAATTTCCGATAAAGGCAACAGAATCTAAAATGAAATAGCACCAACCTCAAAAACTTCATTTTAATCAAATATTGTCCGAATTTGAAGCGTACATGTAACGAAATAATTTTTCCCTTGAAAATTTTCATTCGTATGACGTGGTGTTTTGCCATGACGTAAATTCACCAAATTCTTCTTGAAACTTTGCTGAATTTTCTTTTTCTTTTTGTTATATATGCTTAAGAATAGAAACAACTGATACGCAATTGTTTTATAGTCTCAATTTGCTGAAAATCCCAGTATTTCTGCAAGAATGTGTATCGCTCATGAATAGATCACGAAAGTAATTTTGGAAACATGGTTTATTTGATGTGTGAATCAAGAGAAAAATTCTAATTGACCAATCCAAGTCAAGTATTTAAAGATATTCAAATGATATAAGAATTATTTGGTAATGACACAATAATTACTGAAATATTTCTTTCTTTCAGATACAGATAAATCAGAATCTTTGTCACATATAGAAATAGGTGAATTGTTTGATTTAATCAAATTCAGGTAAGAGGAATAGATCAAATGAAGAAAAAAAAAGGATTAATTGACAAAAAAATGTTTTATATAATAGATATACAGGATCTACAATAATGCCAAGATGTCTAGACCTGAATTTACTCAATGGAGTTTAAATGATAATCTTCAAATTATTTTTCTTCGATTTTGTTTAAAATTTAAGATAGACAGAGACTGTAAATAGCAAAAATTATCTAAGTATTTAGAGATTATGAAAGATGCAAATTCTGAAATATATTATTCCGAGTTCAAATACTGTATATAAGTTATATGATTCAAAACCAATTTAAAAAAAAAACGGTTTGAAGAGTTCATGAACTTAGAAGAACTTCATTAGTTGAAAGTTACATCAAGAAAAATTGTGTTTGAATGTCAAGTTTTGAAATATTTGTGCTTAGGGCTATTCCATGTATGGGGGGTTGGAAGGCAGTTTTGGTCAGCACCCGCCACCCAGACAATTGTAATTGAGAATTATAGCTATATATAGTGCATTATAGTGTGAAAAGTTACTCTGATACCCATCACCCATGTATTATTAATATAATGTGCCTTCCAACCCCCCATACATTTTTTTATGGAATAGCCCTTATTTGATTTTTTAAGCAGGCAGAAGAATTTTCTCATATTAACAAATTATCCAACTTGAAGAAAGAAAAAAGATATATTAAACACTATTTTAATGCTTATGACAATACGTTAAAATGTGCATCACACAAACTCTATATAATTGTCAATATGTCTTTAATTCATAGTCATTGTTTATAATATCACATATTAATATAGTCATTATTTACAATACTTATTATGAATGATTAACTATGTAATTAATATACCATGAGCCGTAACCATTTATTGTTGATGAGTTTGTGCTAAGAAATATTTGTATTTGTATTTATAAGGGAGCTACCATTTGATTTTTATGGGGGGGCTAGGATGAAATTTGAAAAAAATAGGCAGGACAAGAGTTTTGAGTAAAAAAAAAAGGCAGGATGAGACAATTGCCAAAAAAAAAGTCAGGACGACAATTTAGGTAAAAAAAAGTCAGGATAAACTAAAAAAAAAAAAAAAAAAAAGCAAGACCAAACAGAGTGAAAAATAAAAAGGCAGGACAAAGATTACAGCTAAAAAAAAATGCAGGACAAAATTTTTCATCCTAGCCCCCCCCCCCCCCCCATAAAAATCAAATGGTAGCTCCCTAATGCAATTTTTTTTCTTGCAAGTTGTAAATATTTGGATATTTCTTTTCAGCAATATAGGAAACAGAGCATTTTATTTTAAAGACAGTTTGTCTTTACTGGAACAAGCTTTAACAAATTATTTTAGTGAAAGATTACGAGATGATGGCTATACACAACTCACATGTCCAGAATTTTTTAAACCTCTGATTGTGGTAAGAAACAAAAATCAGTGTCTCTTAACCTTTTTGCAATGATAGTATAATGTTGGCATGCACTAAAGTTGTTAATTTATGAAAAGAGTACATCCAATCTATGAACATTTCCAGAAATTTAACAATGAAATATTTATTAATAAAATATTTATCAATAAAATATGTATCAATAAAATATTTATCAATGAAATATGTGAAGATTTGGTACCTATATAAAACGTTTACACCCGCTGCATTTGTTTGCACCTGTCCTAAGTCGGGAATCTGATGCTCAGTAGTTGTCGATTGATGATGTGGTTCATAAGTGTTTCTCCTTCCTTGTTTTTTATATAGATAAGAACATTGGTTTTTTCGTTTAAATGGTTTTACTCTATTCACTTTTGGTGCCTTTATAGCTTGTCGTTCAGTGTGATCCAAGGCTCTGTGTTGAAGATGTACCATGACCTTTAATTATTTACTTATACAAGTTATATATGGATGGAGAGTTGTCTCATTGGCACTCATACCACATTTTTTTTTTATATCTATCAGATATTCAATTCACAAAATTATGTTATACTTGTGAAGAAAATTACATAACTTTTGCAATGTTCAGGAATTTAATATCTGATCTAAAAATATCAATGATGTCATTGTGAAAGTCATCTTTAAAGATTTGAGTTATCTTTCTTTGTACAGAATTGAAATTGAATCAACTACAACCAGTGGTTTATACAATGCAATATTTATATTTACTTCCGACTTATAAACTAAAGCAATCTTTACCCTTCAGTGTTAACAAGCACTTTGATTTTAAATTTTATTCATATTATTTGTTTTTTTTCCTTAAATTTTATAATTATGTCTTTTGTGCATATAAAAATATTTGGAAATGCTGTTAATTCAGAAATTATTGCAATGTTTTTATTTTTGTGAAAAATGCAACAGAGTTATCATCGCAATAATTAAAACTCCCATTTTGGAATTTTTTTATATGAATCAAACAGAATTTTTTCTGACTATTGACAAAACTAAAATTGTATTTAGTCTAAAATGACAAATTCGCAATAATAAATGCACGCAATAATTTCTGAATTTATGGTACACATTTGAATCTATGAACATGTTATTTAATATTTGATGCATATCATTTTACTCTGTTTTATACATGTATTATATTTTGTAGGAAGGTTGTGGAATGGAGTCTGATCAGGAGGTATGTTTGAATTATAACATTCCAATACAAGATAAGATTTTATATGATTCATAATGTGACAACAGTCCACCAAAGCTCAAATGATGAAGATATCTTCAATTATATGCCTTCATCAATGAACCTTATAACTCAAAGTAAGCTACTAAAGGTCCAGAGCTTACAAAATTTTGAAACCAGTTCAAAAGAGCAAATGAAAAACAAATATAACAGACAGCAACCAATGACGATCACAGGATTACAGGCCCTCCACTTTGGAAAAAAAAATGTAGACGGTTTAAACATTCACATATATCTATTATTTGTAGAAACTTTATCTTGTCCATTGATTGATTGATAAAACATTTTCAGTATCTATGTCAAATCCAAATGCTTAAATTTAGAGAAAAAAAAACATGCAAGATGTGCAGGTAAACCCTCTTCCTTGCATTCATTTTACCTCTGTTTTCATGACGGCTGAATTAAAAAAAAAAATGATCTTAATTTTTTATCATTGCATGCATATTGATCTACTATTAGAACCAATTATTGTCTTGCAAGAAAATAATGTATAAGCAAAGTGTTTGGTCTTACTTTGATGAAGTTGAACTTAACTGATTGCAATTAGCAAATTATCGTCCAAATTATATTCGAGTAAATGTTTTAACTGTTGAAATGGTACCTAATGCACTTCAACTTTGACTCTATTTGATATAATTCTTGGTTGCCATACAAATGTTAAATATTGTTGTTGAACTTTCACAAACTGGATATTTACAAAAAAAACATATAAGAAAGATTAACACAAAGTAGTTGCATTATTGATGCAACACTAGGTTGTACTGGAAACACTGAAAATTCTGATTGGAGAGTTACCTTTCTCAATGTTAAAGAATAGCAAATACTAAAGCACCAAAACAAATATAATTGAGACAACACTGAATGCAAAATTGAAAATGGAGGAATTCAATAGTTTACCATCTTTGAATTATTTATTTTTTAGGTTTTAAGATTGAAAGAAAGACCAGAGAATCCTTCAGATGATTACTTGGCAGGGGTGTCCATAATGTCTTTTATTGGTATGCTGATTTAGATTTTGGGTGTTAGAATACCAGTAAATGTATACAAAAAAAAAATCAATTTTTTGGTATCATGTGATCCTCGGCATCAACCCAGGGCTCACGCTACCAGGCGACTTGGGCGAAGAAGTCGCCTTCCCGACCGTCACTTCGCTTTCCCCGACCCCCAAAAGCGAAAACAAGTCGCCCTGTTCTTGACGATAGTCGCTTTCAGTCGCTCCCGTCATCGGACATTTTCAATTTTTACCAAGTTGATGAAACATCAATTTTTTATTGATAATTAAAGAAATTCAGACATAAACGATTCATTATCTTTAGAAAAGAGGTTGAAGCATTGTCTTCGCAGTGTGTAGCAGGTTATTTGATAAAAATACAACTTTTTATCACTTCGTGCATTTCCGGTGCTTGTTACTCGAAAACGTACATCAACCTCAAATTCGGCGGCAAAATAAGTTTGTTACTTCATTTAAACGTGATAAAAGTTGCCTCCAGTAAATTTTTAATCCATTTATTGCATTTAAAACGTCATGTTCCTTTCCAAATAACTTGTCAAACATCGTTTATTTTTGTAAATTTTCTTGCATTCGTCCGCCATTGACCGATTTCTAAACTCCGGATCTGAACCGGACCAGCTATGACCGAAATCCGTACTTTTACAATAATTATGACGGACGCACGGATGGAACAGCTGACAGAAAAATATTGATCCCAAAGGGAAAAATTACGCATTCCACACGCATTAAGAGACTTTTGATTACATCTAATTGATTGGTGTATATAATTCCCTATATTTTTTATGGATTGTTTCAAACTATTGATTAAAGTTGCTTAACTCTGAGACTATTATTAATACTAATATCAATATATTCTGGCCCAGCTTAATAACTTTTATATTTTTTTATGAGAAACACTGAATGTCATACACAAGATAATTTTTAATTAGATTGTAATTGATATATAATAATTTCTTTACATTTTTTTAAATAATTTTTTTTTTTAGTGCTAGATAGTTAGTTGGTAGTTTCTCACAAGAACCTTAGTAAAACTTAAACAACTTTTAATTTCAAATGTTACTTTAATTGTAATTTTTTAACTCAGATATGAATTGAACAATATAAAAAGAACATTATTTACATATGGCCCTTTATACTATTGTAAAATCCAAACATTGTATCGCACCGCGCGAATGAGCACTTCTCTTTCAAATCTCACCACTTCTCCCTATTAGTTTCAAAAAGAGAAGTCACTTCTCCCTATAATTCTGAAGTAGTGTGAGCCCTGTCAACCACTGCCTTTGACTTATTTACTGAGTTGAAGTTAAAATTTAAAAAAAAAATTGTGAAAATATATGCAATTATTAGTACATATATATGAAAAACAAATCTGTCAACATTTTTCTTGCAATGACATAATACATTAAGTGGATAATATATTGAAAAGTAAAAAAGACCACACCAACGACTAAACAAAGACTAACAATAAGGTTCAGCATGGTCCAGATAGACTGACAGTACAGGCACACAATTTGGTTGGGTTAAATCAGTTTCATATGCACACAAATCTCCCCTCCTGTTCTTATGCATATATGGCTATTTCATTAAAATGCATGGGGTTGGGTAAGCAGGAACTTACAAAATATCCTTACAACGAAGAACCATATTTTAGATCATTTTGCAAAATGGTTATAGACACAGACTGAAAAAAGACCAATGACCAACATTCAATAATAAAACTTCACTTTCTACCCTCCCACATACATTTTTTAATGAAATAACCCGTATCTAGACCTTATGTTGTAAAATTGAGAAATGTAGTAAAAGATCTTCAAAGTCAGAAAAAGGATGACCACTACAAGTCAGATAAATTCTAATGATTTTTAAAGAATTTGATATCAAGGAAAAATTATCTGAGGTAACAGTTGATTGTCTAGATTCAATCTACTAAGCACAGTACACGTATGATTTTAAGCACAGTACATGTATGATTTTAAAGTCGAAATAAAATTTCATTATTATGAAATTGAGAATTGCTTCTGGTTTATATGTTTTATTAGCTCACCTGGCCTAAAAGGCCATGTGAGCTTTTCTCATCACTTGGCGTCCGTCGTCGTCGTCGTCGTCGACGTCGTCGTCGTCGTTAACAATTTTTCAAACATCTTCTCCTCTGAAACTACTGAATGGATTTGAATGAAACTTAATATGATTGTTCCTTAGTATATCCTGCACACAATGTGCGCTTCGATTTTTGATCCGTCAAAAAACATGGCCGCCGTTACTTAAAATAGAACATAGGGGTCAAATGCAGTTTTTGGCTTATATCTCAAAAACGAAAGCATTTAGAGCAATCTGACATGGGGTAAAAATGTTCATTAGGTCAAGATCTATCAGCCCTGAAATTTTCAGATGAATCAAACAAACCATTGTTGGGTTGCTGCCACTTAATTGGTAATTTTAAGGAAATTTTGCAGTTTTTGGTCATTATCTTGAATATTATTATAGATAAAGATAAACTGTAAACAGCAAAAAAGATCAGCAAAGTAAGATCTACAAATAAGTTAATATGACCAAAATTGTCAATTGACCCCTTTAGGGGTTATTGTCCTTTAATGACAATTTTTCACAATTTGTTCATCATATTTGCTAACTTTAAAAAATCTTCTCCTCTGAAACTACTGAATGGATTTGGTTAAAACTTAGCATGGTTGTTCCTTAGATTATCCTGCACAAAGTGTGTGCTTTGATTTTTGATCCGTCAAAAAACATGGCCGCCGTTACTTAAAATAGAACATAGGGGTCAAATGCAGTTTTTGGCTTATATCTCAAAAACGAAAGCATTAAGAGCAAATCTGACATGGAGTAAAAATGTTCATTAGGTCAATATCTATCAGCCCTGAAATTTTCAGATGAATCAAACATCCAATTGTTGGGTTGCTGCCACTTAATTGGTAATTTTAAGGAAATTTTGCAGTTTTTGGTCATTATCTTGAATATTATTATAGATAAAGATAAACTGTAAACAGCAAAAAAGATCAGCAAAGTAAGATCTACAAATAAGTTAATATGACCAAAATTGTCAATTGACCCCTTAAGGGGTTATTGTCCTTTAATGACAATTTTTCACAATTTGTTCATCATATTTGCTAACTTTAAAAAATCTTCTCCTCTGAAACTACTGAATGGATTTGGTTAAAACTTATCATGGTTGTTCCTTAGATTATCCTGCACAAAGTGTGTGCTTTGGTTTTTGATCCGTCAAAAAACATGGCCACCGTTACTTAAAATAGAACATAGGGGTCAAATGCAGTTTTTGGCTTATATCTCAAAAATGAAAGCATTAAGAGCAAATCTGACATGGAGTAAAAATGTTCATTAGGTCAATATCTATCAGCCCTGAAATTTTCAGATGAATCAAACATCCAATTGTTGGGTTGCTGCCACTTAATTGGTAATTTTAAGGAAATTTTGCAGTTTTTGGTCATTATCTTGAATATTATTATAGATAAAGATAAACTGTAAACAGCAAATATGATCAGCAAAGTAAGATCTACAAATAAGTCAATTTGACCAAAATTGTCAATTGACCTCTTTAGGAGTTATTGCCCTTTAAAGACTTTTTTCACAATTTGTTCATCATGTTGACTTACTTTAAAAAATCTTCTCTTATGAAACTGCTGTATCAATTTCAGCCAAACTTAGGCTAAATGAGTTTCAGAGTTTCAGAGTATCTAGTATAAATTTTATATTTCATTTCCTTGTATGTCAAGAAACATAGCTCCTATGGCTAAAATAGAACATAGGAGAAAATGATTTTTTTTTGCTTTTGAAGAAAATAGGACGATTCAAAGAACATTTAAATAAATTGAAAAGCCAAAATAATCATTGATGAGAGATTAAACCAAAAAAATTCAGGTGAGCCATTCAGGCTCTTGAGAGCCTCTTGTTAAAATTGTTCAAGTTTCTGGTAAAATTTGTATGTAAATAGTTTATGTTAAATTTGTTTTTGTGTAATTTATCAAATAACTGTAAAACTTTTTCAGCATATGTAGCAAAAAGTAGGATTAACCTTACAAATGAACCAATGAAATATTTTTCTTCTGGGCGGAGCTACACACCAGGTATGAAATAACTTGTATGTATTTATTTATCTGTAAGCAATTGAAAGATTGAAATTCTCTTTGTACTTGTTTACAAGAAACAAAAAATCTAAGAGAAATCTAGATTTGAAAGAATTTAAAGGAGATTTTATACGCCCATTTCGAGACGTATTATGATATACTGTTGTCTATCTGTTGGTTTGTCTGTTTGTCTGTCCATCCGTTGGTCATCAACATGTTTTGTGTTAAACTTTGGTGAATTGTATATATTTATTGACCTGAGCTCCCTTTTGTTTTTCATAAATTTTATAGATTTTACATTTCAGAGAAATGAGGTTTAATTCATTAAAAAAGGGTTTTTTTCCCAGATTTTGGACAATAACTCATAAATGCTTTCTTTAATAAGCAAGAAACTTTGGTAAATTGATTTTATCAGCTCCCTTTCGATTTTTATAAATCTAGAATTACATTCATGAGTTATGAGGTTTTATTCATTAAAAAAGGAGAGGATTTTCCAGTTTTTGGACAATAACTCAAAAATGCTTTTAGCAGTTCTCATGAAACATTATTGAATTGTTTATATTTTTATGCCCCATTTATGGGCATTATGTTTTCTGGACTGTGCATCCATTTGTTCTTCCGTCCGTTAGTCTGTCCGTTCATTCCTTCGTCCGTCCGTCTGTCCCGCTGCAGGTTAAAGTTTTTGGTCGAGGTAGTTTTTGATGAAGTTGATGTTCAATCAACTTGAAACTTAGTAAACATGTTCCTTATGATGTGATCTTTCTAATTTAAACACCAAATTAGAGATTTTATCACATTTTCACTCTCCACTGAACATAGAAAATGATAGTGTGGATGGGCATCCGTGTACTTGGGACCCATTCTTGTTTAATGTAAGCTCACTTTAGATTTTAAGAAAGTTAAGATTATACGCTTCTAAGTAATGGGGTTTATTTATTTCAAAAAGGGGGATTTTCCTGTTTTCGGACAATACCTCTAAAGTGTTTTGAGCAGTTATCATTAAACTTTGGTGTCTGGTTTATATCTATTGAAATAGCCTGGTTTATATCTATTGAAATAGATTCCCTTTAGTTTTTTATAAATTTCTGATATAACATTGAGAAGTTATTTCACTTCTTAGAAAACATGATGGGCATATCATCGCTCATGGTGCAGCTGTTTATTTTCCATGAACTCACATAAACTTATCTGACAAGATTAAAAAATAAACAAAAACTGCTATATTTTTTGACAAGTCAAATGATCTCATTTCACTTTTAACTCAGCATTGATTTATTTTTCAGAAAGAGAGAATCATAGTTTAGGACTATTTAATGCCACACAGTCAACGAAGGTTAGATAATAGATAGTTAGGATACTAATAAGAAACATTTTCAAAATAAATACAAGGTCTTAACTAATGTAAGCTGTGGGAAAGAAATTTATGGGGTAAATAGAAATAAGAAGATGTGGTATGAGTACCAATGAGACAACCCTCCATCCAAGTCAAATGAGTAAAAAGTGAACAATTATAGGTCAAAGTACGGTAATTTTTTATCCATCTCAGAGTAATTATTGCAATATGTATTTTCTTGCTATATATATTTATTCAATGTTCATTAAATCAAAATGTAATAAATATTTTGCAGGTTAATACATTTTCTATATGTAGAGACTGGGAAACATGTGACAATTTACTTCAGACAGAAAAAAATTATTTATGGAATATTTACAAACAATTTAATATTCCATGTAGGTATGTTAATTTACTTCTTGTTTTTTAATTCTAGGATAGTCCTAAAAAGCTGATTCGAACTCAAAAGTACAAACAGGAACAGAAAAAATGTTGTTAGAAATTAAATTATTTTAACAGTACAATGTAAAGTAGCTGTTTTTTTAGCATATCAATTTTGGTGGATTCCAATATCAAATAAAAAAAAGTATATGTGGTATGATTGCCAATGTGACAGCTCTACACAAAAGACTAAATGACACAAAAATTAACAACTATAGGTCACCTAAAAAGCCCAAACATGCATTGGATGTCATTTTTAAATTTGTATTCATCTATAGGTTTCAATAGGATGTTATTTGAGTTTGATTTATTTCCCTAGGTCCCCATTTAGGAAGGGTAAATGGTTGATTTTCTATTTGACTTACTAAAATTGAAACATGCAGTACTGTCCGATAAAAGATCCTTTATTAGATCTTAGTGCTTTATAATTCAATTTTAAATGTAACGCGTCTTATGATTGGCTGACTTTGTTTTGTTTATCAGACCATAGACATAATATAGTCATGTGACTATGACATCATCAACACGCTTTCATTAAATATTCCGCTTTAAAATGTAATTTAGAATTAAATTATAAGAAAAACTAATATTTTATCTGTCTATTGTTGATTCAGAATTGTGACAATATCATCACCATCATTACACAGGTCAGAGGAGATGAGAGTAGAAATTCAGTTTTGGGCCAAATCTCTACAAAAATATTTAAAAGTAAGTGAGCAACAACCCATTTGTCATAATAAAGGAACATGCTAAGTAAAAACTTCTGTAAGATTAATGCAATGTTTACTTAAACAAAACACACTATTTTCAAAAGCCTCTCAATTTAGCAACATTTGTTCAAAATATAAAAGAATGTTGATTTTTTTCTCAGCAGCAACATTGCTCAAAATATAAAAGAATGTTAATTTTTTCTCAGCATAAATAATGACTTGACTAGGCAGAATGCGACATGGTGTAATGTCTTGGCTGCTTACTGTAACTTCTTTGATATTTGTTGGATACCAATTTTCATGGTTTTCATGGGAACACATAAATAGACATAAATAAATAATGACTTGACTAGGCAGAATGTGACATGATGTAATGTCATGGCTGCTTACTGTAACTTCTTTGATATTTGTTGGATACCAATTTTCATGGTTTTCGTGGGAACAGGTGAATCACAAATTCAAATGTACAATGAATTACAAAATTACTTTGAGATTGTATGCAGACTTTGGTAATTATAAAAGTACAAAATCACATATCCACGAAAAAGCAAGTTTCCCACAATCCACAAAAATTGACACCCAGGAAAATCCATGGTTACATTTACACTCTGGAATTCAAGCACAAATATTTTATGGCTACTCAACCAAATTTTATTTCTGACAACTAAGCCTTTAATAGTATCACGGCTTGTGAAAATGTCCGAATGACAAGTGTGTCAACTAAACTATATGAAAGGATTGAGACCAGGTTTTATCAACAAAGTAAGCTACTATTCTAGCATCACTCGTCATTATGGCCTTATCTTAACTCGTGTGTAATAATACTTAAATAGTAGGACTCACATCAAATAGAAAATATGGCAAAATTTTGTATATTACAGATATCCTCAGTTTCCATGGTGACTGACTATATCAGCAGACGACTAATGATAAGGCATTATAAAGGAACATTACCAGTTTATATGGTAAATAATTAATATATGAGTTCATACTGTAGTAAATGTGAATATAAAATATTGAAAACTCTATGCATGATGCCTTTTTATTATAAAAAAAAATTATTTTTTTGTGGGGTGTAAAATTGGGTTTTGAATTTATTATTTAAGGTGGTACCTAACACTACAGGGAGATAACTCTGTAATATCAGCTAAACTTTTTAATTACGTTGAGTTGTGAAGGCAATATAAAGCTTCTCAATGATCAAAATTAATGTTTGTCAAACTGCTATATAACCAGTGTAATTTTTCTGATAAAACACTTGGTTCAAATTTTTTGAATTTTTTTATATTTTTGTTAAAGGGTCAAAGTAAATACTTTGTCAAAATTTTATGAAAATTAAACGAGCCAAATTAATTTTAGTGAAAGTGTTGGGTACCACCTTAAGTGAATTCAACTGAGATAACCCCTACTTTTTGTCTTGCTCAGTCTTTAATGTGCTGTTGTGATTTGTGTACTATTGTTTGTTTGTGTGTCCTTTTTTTTCAGCCATGGGGTTGTCAGTTTATTTCTGACTTATGAGTCTCTCTAGTATCTTTCTGTCCTCTTTTACTTGTATCAGTTGTTAGGCTTCATGAAGTATGTAATGTATATTGAATGTATGAATTTCATTAATTTACTATAACTTTATCATTGCTAAAATCAAACAAAATGCTATCTCTAATATGGTGATCTTTTAATTTAATGGCTTTCAACAGCCTGCTGGTAAATAGTACTGGTCTTTTCATTTAACCAGTAAATAATAATAATGCTGCATTTATGGTAACACTGGCTTTCAAAGCACTTTTACAAGAAAACATATCTACGAAACTGAAAGCAACTATTTTATTATTTCAGGTTCACTGTGAGGCTCTAGATGTTACAAGGCTAATTGCCATTTTAATGGAATATGGTGCTATACAACAGGTAAATAACAACAACAAAGAAAGTATGAAACAGTTTGTGTGTATTATAGAAGCAAAATATCTATTGTAATCCTTGATTTTTTGGAATACTTTAATGTTGTTTCCATACAATAACTTATGAACTATTCATCCAATGCTTAATACATTTGTTACTTTGATATTGATGACAAAATGGAGAACTATTTTCACCTTAATTGTTCAAGATATATAAACCTTGATTGACTGGAAAATAGGCATAGAAAGTGGCAGGTCAAACAAGCTTGAAAGTGCCATGCATTGGAATCAATTATACAGACAATTTCTGGTTAAGGGCATACCATACAGTTTTGATCCCGTATTTACACTTTGATAAAAAATTCCCTATAGACTATTTTTTACCTGATTAAATCAAATATGTAATAAAAAATATACCTTCATGTGCTACTTTTTGAGTTAAATGAGGTCGAAATTTGGTATATTTGCTAAAATTCGGATTTGTGGCCGTATTTTCTCTTTCGAAAGAAAGGCATAACTTTTTTGTTTAAAAGATAAACACAAATTGTTTTTTGTTAAATAATTTGTAATTTCTGTTTTTTATAAGTATCCTAAATATTTATGCATTTTTAATTAAAAAATAACTCATATTTATCAAATGGTTATGAAATGAGAAAAAAATGTCATTTTTTGCTGTATATTTATCCAAATTAAAAGAATGCACTATTTACAGTTTTATAAAATTTGGTCCACATAATCTCCCTGCACAAAACACAATGTCGTTTTAAAAAATAGGGGTCCATGCACTCGTTTTCAAATTAAATCAGTTTGAATGATAAAAAACAGTCGAAAAATGCATCTTTTCCCGATATGTCACAGTTTGACGTCGCGAAAATAACATTTTACGTTAGCAACATCATGACCTCCCCTGTAACTGTATCGTATGCCCTTAAGTGTGTCTACTTATGGTAGAACTATCCATATTTGTTCTAAGTTTGAGCTGCATTTTTTTAATGAAAATGCATGATGTCAAACTGTTGTTTAATGAATGTCTTACACAGCTATAGCCTATATACTTTCAAGGTTTTTGTTTTGTACAAACTATTAGCCAGTGGTACATTTTGTTGGTTTTACAAGATCTCAAAATAGGGGAAATAACTCCTTTATAAAAAATTCCCATTAACAGTACAAATATAAAAAAAGTTGTATGATTGCCAATGAGACAACTCTAAACAAGAGATCAAATGACACAGAAATTAACAAATGCAGGTCACCATATAGCCATTTCTAACGAAATAACTGTTGTAAAACTGAAGTTCTTTTTTTTTATAAAATTTTGTTTTGCTTTCAATATATATATAGATTCTACCTCTACATCGAGTGTAATAAGATATTTATCCACTTGAGACAGTTATATTATCAAATTTAAAATGCAAGGCTTGCTGAGTGTTTTATATATTTAAGATTTAAATGTCAAGAGTGGATAAATATCGTATTACACGAGATTTGGTGGAGGAATCTGTTTCTCTTATGATTTTCAAAATTATTGCTTCTTTGCGACTTATCTGCAAAAAGATTTGTTCTTTCTATGTGACGTCATCAGACATGGTCGCCTTTTTTTTATGCTGTCACAATATGAAATTCAGAGGAAAACAAGAATATTCTACGTCATAATCGGATTTTAACTAATGAAGAACTGAGATCAATCGAACCACACGTTGATTAAAAATTTTTATACAATGGGTGCAAAAAGGGATAAATTGACAAAGAATTATGAACAGATATATCATGTTAAGGAGGGGTATTTGCGAAAAATACCAGTCGAGAGAATGTTAAATTTCACGAGCCGTAAGGCGAGGGAAATTCATTCTCAAGACTGGTATTTTTCGCAAATACCCGTCAATAACATGATATATCTGTTTAATTACACCGAATGTTAATGTACTAAAACGCATTGATGATCGTGACGTTACAAGCGTCCAGTCGGATAGAGTATTTTTTGGCAAATACCACGGCAGAGAGGGTAAAAAAGGCATATCCTTTTAGCAAATACCCCGGCGACGTTAAAAATGAACGATATTCATTTGATAACAGTAAATTGGTGAAAAATACACTGACTATTAACCAATCAAAACCCCGGATTCTTACATAAGGTGTAATTAAAGAAATAATCTTATCGGTTAAACTACACAAGTTTATCTGCTGTTATCTATTCCTAACATAATTTTATATTTTCTTTTTCATGTAGGATACTTACAGTTTTCCTCAGCTGGAATTCCTGGACAAATACTGGATACATCCAAAATAACATTTACATAAATAAAAAGCTAAATTATGTGTGACTTATAAAAAATTTGTAAGGGACCCAGTGTCTCGCCTACTTTTGCTGTTAATCGCAGACTCAACAAAAATGAGGAAAAACATCAATAAAAATTTCCGTCTTGATACTGTATTTTGATTGAAAGAAGCTTCCAAGTTTGGAATAAATCAAGGATAGTTTATGAAAGTTATTAAAATTTTAAAATCTTTAACCACAGAGTGAATGTAATTGTTTCCACGCAGAAAAACTAAAGTCCATTTATAAGTAAAATACGGAAAAAATGGAATTTTATTTTTTCAAAATTTACTTCTGGATACTTTCTTATGATCATGAACAAGCTTCTGTCCAAGTTTGGTAGAAATCCAGTATAGTTTAAGTTATTAAAATTTCAAAAACTTTAACCACAGAGTGAATATTTGTGGATGACACCGATGACGGAATGTAGGATCGCTTAGTCTCGCTTTTTCGACTATAGTCAAAAGCTCGACAAAAACAGGAAAATATATCTTTTCATTGATAAAGAACAGAAGAGTAGAAACAAAAAATATCTATATATTCAACAATAAAAAAAATAGTGGACAGTGGTAGACTTTGTCAGAATTATGAATAAAGGGGATGTGAGTTAAACATCAATAAGCCAGCCAACAGTCTAACAACACGAAACAAAACAACATGAAATAAAAAAAATTTGCAAGTGGTACCTGTAACTTGAAGATATACCTTTCCTATATAGATGGATAGCTCCAAGTGCTGCTTGAATGTTGCTTCTTAAACAAAGAAAACAAAATGGGAAAATTCTTGTCTTTTTTTCGGTGAAGTTTAGTTTTTGATGTAATGGACTCTGTAGCAATACATAAATAATTGTGTCAGTAATAATCAATTTTTTGTCTTCCCTTTTTCCATTCTTCCAATGACATTAACACTTACTAACACATAAATGTATTGAAAGTGGGTGAACTGTGGCTGAAACACACCAAACTTTAAATCAATAACAGGACTTTGAAAAAGTTCTGAGAACCAACAACCTTGATATCACACCATTGGATTAATCTTGGCTGCAAATAAATAATAAACAGCTGTTCAAAGTTATTGTGATCTATCATTGAGGCAATTTTCAATACCAATTCATCATAATCTTGCTTGACATTAAGCTATAATGAAGTATAAATTCATGTTTCAAAATCCAACAGCTGATACTTGGGCAACTACAATCAACTAAAAGCAGTAAAAAGAAAGCTTATAAATTCATTTTGGGACAAAATAAACAAACTGTTTTATGTTTTCTATAAACAACAAAGTTATTGGAAAATAGTTGATTTTTTACCCAAATTGTAATGGTTATAATTTTGATTTTACTTCCTTGAGTTGCTCTTACTTGACAATACCAGAATGTCCTGCCACAGAGTAGGTGACCTTTCTAAAAATATATACCCTGAAGTCAAAAGTTTGTAATATGAAAATAGTCTTTGAAAAGCAGAGACAAACTGCTTCTCTTGCTGTATCTCATCTTATCCCAAAGTTAGCGAGGCCTTCAACTTAGAGCAAATGCCCACATCTAACTGCAAATTCAAGACAGCCCCTAGCACCTGTTTGAGGGAAATTGTTTTGTTAGATGTAAATAATTACAAGCATTCTATGATTATTGCACGGCAGTACATAGTCCCTATTGGTTAAACAATCACTGTATTGGAACAAAATTCTAACTTGATCTATAACTTGTTATGGTGTAAACAATATAACAAATATGAAGTCAATATCTTCAAGCATGACAATTTTTTTTTTTGAAAACTGATTATTTAAGTGCATTTTCCAAGTTATAAGACCATAACTCTTTACAAAATCATCAGATGAGAAAATAATTAAAATTTGATCTGTTACATGTCATGTTAAAACAATACAACACATATCAAATCAATATCATCAGGCATATAGAAAAAAAGTGTAGAAAACTGACTAGGCAGTTTGACTGATGGACAGACGGAAGGACAGAGTGCAAACCTAAATTCCCCCTCTACTTCCATCGATATCAGTAGGGAACTAAAATTAGAAGATGTGGTATGAGTGTCGATGAGACAACTCGCCATTCAAGTCAAAATATATAAAAAGCTAACAATTATAGGTAAAAGTTCAAAATGTACAGCCTTTAACAAAGGACATTGGCCAACACTGAACAGCAAGCTATAAAGGCCTTAGGGCTCCAAAATGACTAGTGTAAAACAATTGAAACAGGAAAACAAACTGTCTAATCTTTTGTAAAAACAAGAAACATCTATGAACCACACCAACAAAGGACAACCACTGAACAACAGCCTCCTGACTTAGATCAGGTACCTAAAATGCAACGGGTTTAAATTGGCACCAACCTTCACCCTTACCTGAGACAGTTGTTTATCATTACATCTTAAAAAGACACACTACAAAATCTCAATTGAAATGTCTTAACTCAATTAAAAAGACATTTAAACAAAATTAAGGGGGTTCGCGGGTCTAAATCATTTATATAGGATTTCTCTATATTTTTCTATAAATGAACTTTATCTTATAGTTGATAGAAAAATAAAATAAAAAAGTGGGGTCACCGTTCATTTGCGCCCACAATCTGCCTTCGAAAGAAGCATACATTTTTGTAAAGGTGGGTTTTTTCTGTTGAAGTAATAGGAGAAATAAAGGTAATATCGAAATAAAAAAAGGAAATTTATTACAGAAATCGCTCAAATTTTACAATAATTTAGTTTAAGTACAGCTTATATGGAAATCATATTAAAAAATATAGGTCACCGATGAGTTGAAAAAGATATTTCAATTTAAAGCCAAAAAATGGCATTTTTCCACATAAGGGAGATAATTTGGATATTTTTCAATGATGTATACATTTTAAAAGTCATCTGGGGCCAACACGAATTGTTTCTTTTGAATGATTTTTGTACCATATGATAAAGTAACAACTACAAAAGGTAACAAATAAAATTTGAAATGAAAAACAAATGTTTATTTTTTTTCTGAATTTTTTATACCCTCGAGCCTCCTTAAGTAATTAAACACTAAACAAATACTTTTGTCTAACACCATTTCAATACAATATTGAAATGTAGATGCCTATATAACATCAGAGGTTTACAAGTTTGAATAAGTAATTATTGTTATTGAGAGTACTGTCAATTCTTTGGAGTATAACTTTCTAGTTGGGTGTTGTAATCTTCCAGAAATGTGATTATTTTCATAAACCTGAGCAATTAGGAAAGTCATTATTTCAGCAATAGAATCTGTCACTGAATAATGAATCATATTTTGGTGACAGATAAAATATATTGATTGATTGGACTGGTTGCTTAAATGTCAAGTGGTCAGATAAAATATAGATTTTAATTGAGATGAATGAATATTAATGTATTTAACAGCATTCCAAATATCATTGAACTATTGTGAGTATTACTGAATATTTGACCAATGTAAAGATATCACTGGAATATGACTGAGGAAGCAGGGTTTCATAAACTGATTACAGTTGAGATGTTGGAATGCTTACACAACTGTTTAAAATTTACAAATTGTCAATATTGATTTATTTTGATGTGGATATAAGAAAAAACTTTTCCGCAGACCAGGTGGTCTTTTTAATAAATTTGGAGACTGGTGTTGATGGCAGATCTTTTTTTTGTTTCAGTTTTTTTTTTACAGCTTTATTATAAACTTTAATTGACATACATGTATTGTATTGTCAAAGACGGTATATGATGCCCTCTAGATGTCTTTTGGTTAATGTAATTGTTCAATTGTTTACTTGTTGATTTATATCCAACATATTCTTTTATGTATTCTATATATTATATATAAAAAAGAAGATGTGGTATGATTGCCAATGAGACAACTCTCCACAAGAGACCAAAATGACACAGAAATAAACAACTATAGGTCACTGTACGGCCTTCAACAATATATAATGTATTCACAACTATGTACGACACATAACAGTATGATTTTTGTTTCCCACAAGTTTTGTTGCAGGGGAGATAACTGCAAAATTCATTGAAAACTAGACAAAAAGTAAACAATTTATAACAAAGCTTAAAACAATTACATGTACAGATATAATACCCATTTCATAAACATTATTTTTATCAATTCAATAAAATAATAATTTTTAGTAACAAGAAATAAACTCTAATGTTCTGTCAAAAAAGCTTCCAACTGGTCAAGTACTACATTTATCACATTCGTCAAGAATAAAATGCTGAGTTAAACTTTCTCTTCATCTCATCAGGTACATTTTTCTGTCCATAGGGACACTGAAAAATAAAGGTTTAAACAACTTTAACAAAACTTATAACTTTTCCATCTTTTTACAAACACTAAAGATGAATACATCTATTATATCAACAAACAGATATCAATGTTTCTAGTATATTTTTTTATATTTTTATGCCTCACCTACAACAATAGATGGGCATTGTGCATCCGTCAGTCTGTCCCACTTCAGGTTAAAGTTTTTGGTCAAGTTAGTTTTTGATGAAGTTGAAAACAACTTGAATCTTAGTAAACATGTTCACTATGATATGATCTTTTAAATTCAAATGCCAAATGAGAGCCCAATTTTTGCCGTCCACTGAACATAGTAAACGATAGTGCCGATGGGGTTTCTGTGTACTATGGACACATTCTTGTTTAATTTTATTTTTTTTACAGTGTTGTGCAACATATCATATATGAAAAAAGCTATAAATGAATGATACGTTTCCACAGATTATTTATAAAATCACAAATGCAAATTGCCCAGTAATCAATAAGAACGGGACCAAAACCAATCCCATACTCCCATGACTACTATGAATTCCAAAGAACTTGTAAGGGCACCTAAGTCAAATGTTCTTAAATTTCATAATAATTTCTTAATTTATCAAAGAGAATTTAAGAAAGTTGTGTGACAAAGCATAGCAGTTACAGTACCCAATCACTACTGAGCTGATGACGCTCAAATGTATACAGTGAAACCTGACTTAATTGAATCCTGTATAAACCGAAAACCTGTATAAACCAAACATGTTAGTAAGCACCGTCATATCATATAATGTGCGTTGTGAACCTGATAAAACCGAAAATCGGCCAAAACCGAACAAAATCTTCAGTCCCAAAGAGGTTCGGTTTAAACAGGTTTCACTGTATATGTATTTTGCTATTTTGTTTAGGTCTCTGTTGGTCACATAGTTCCTCATGAGTTGGGAGTATGTATGCATCCTTGCATTTCACATATAAGGTTTAAAACGTCCCTAATGAAGATTACTTGAGAAAAGCACTTCATACCAACCAAAGTGTTATTTTCATTTATTGATTTTTCAAGAAAATTTGAGAACAGATATATGTATCTCATTAATACATTCCTCACAATAATTTTTTAAATTAAAAAGTTGAACTGAGTGGAGGGATTGTGGAACAAGTGTTAGTAAAACTGCATTAAGAAATTATCTTTTCCTGTCTTTCAGTTAAATATTTAGGTCTTAACATAGATGTCTATAGATGTTTTAAAAAGAAGGTAAACAGTAGATCAAATAAGGGTGCAGACAAAGATTTTTCAAGAATAGGAGTACCGATATAACATACACAGTGAGGACAAAGTATTTTTTAGCATAGGGGTAAGTATAACATACATGTCTGCAAGCATTTCCACAACAATCTCCTCTAGTTACATGTGATAATCTGGTCATAACCATATAGCCTGTTCCTGGATCTGTGTAGGACATTTGTTGATTCTGAAACGAAACTGTATAATTAAATTGGTTGTATAACCATTTTTAATGACATGTTCTACAGCAATCACTAATTCCCCAAAAGTATGTTCTTTCCTTCATCCTGAAAAAATAATCATTATATTCCTGAGTTCTGATGTCTGGTGTTTTTTTTACATTATCACTATTTTACGAATTTTTCCTTTGATCTTACTGACTGATAAGTACCGATTATCAGGTTATCTGCATGTTGATATCGTAAAATATCAGCTGCGAGACATAATATGAAGCTTTTTGTCATATAATGTCAAGCAGCTGATATTTTACAATATCAATATGCAGATAATCTGATAATCGATTTATCGGGCTATATTTGCGTGTTTCAGAAGTGTTTTCTTTGTTTCACCAGCACACAAAAGATGACTTGATAAGTTTGAGTCAAAGTTATTAACGTCGGTTCAAACATTATGACGTCGCTGATATGTCCGGGTCAAAGTTATTAAGGCCGGGTCAACGTATTTGACGTCACAAAGACATGATACGGAATAATATTAAGAGCTGAACAGAGTGATATAGACAGTGGGACGACCGATAATTTTCTTTCTTAGCACAGTAGAGTCATATGAAAAAGTATCACTAGAAACTAAGGACACATGTGGTGTGGTCAATGAAATTAACAACGTCGTCATAGGTAAAATAGTGAAAAAGACAATTGACATATAATATTAAAAAGCATGACAGAGTAACTGAGTGACCTGAGATGTTTTAAAATGTCGCAAAAATAACATTGCATAAAATTTAGCAGAAAACTATATGCTTCTTTATCAATTATTATAATAAGAGTAAAATACACAAAAGCAAACATAACTGATTGCATTCAGGCTCTTGAAAATCACTCATTTTGTTAATTTATTGTTATTTGATCTACAGGAAACTGGAGATGACTGCTTCCTGACTTCTTACTATTATATAATAAATGTAAAATAAAAGTGCAAATCTCACAACTAAAAAATCAGGAAACGTTTAAGATTTTCACTTTCCTTAAATAAATAGCTACTCTACTTTATACAAATAAAGTACTTGATAATGTAAATTTCTAACAACTGAAAAAAAAAATGTAAAATAAAAATCACTGAAAAACCACATAAATGGAAAAAGACAAAATATGAGTTGACATTGTTAAGATCTATGTTATACTGATAAATATTATATCAAGTAGAATGTAACTACACAAAATGTATTCTATATTGTAAGCTATACAGCATTTCTCAGTTCAAATATAAATGTAACACTTTCAAGCATCCTGACTTCCTCGTAGAATGCCCTTCCACCTTCATGCATATGATTGGATGATAGGCTTACATACTGCACAAACTTATTTTGCTTTGATTGCGCAATAAGTAAAACTTGAATATAACCAGCATTGTCTGCTTAAAAAACCAGTCATAGTTATGATGTTGTCTAATTTTCTTTAACTTAGGGTTTTTTTGGGGGTCAATTTAGGCATTAGTGTCTTCTTTCCTTTTAACAAAGTTTAAGGAAAAAAAACAAAAAGCTTTAAAACTAAAATATATTATTATCATTTGTGTAGGGGGGAATAAATTCTAACTACTGTGCATTCATGTTAGTTTTCCTTCATCAATGAAAATTGGTACCCACGAAAATAAATATATCCACAGTATTATTTATTGTGGAATTTGTTGGTTAATGGTTAACTAGGAATCTAAATAGTCATGTATACATGTATATACTAACCCTTACAGCTTCTACATGTTTTCTATGAATTTTGACATCCTGAGCAGTAAGTTTAGTATAATCCACTAAAGCTTCCCAAGAGAATGTTTCAGCCTCACTTTCACTAACATTGTTTGTTTTTGTCTTTACTTTGTCACTGTATTGTCTGACACACTTTCCACAGACATATGGATGTAACTGTCTTAATGACTTTCTAGCTGTTGCCACACTGAGAAGATGTGCAAGATTTGACATCAATGGACTTCCAAAAATTAGACATGTCATTCTTGTCTGAAAAAAAGAAGTGTCACAAATTTTATATGAACTTCAAAACAGTCAAAGTTAGGAGCCTGTAATTGAGTGGTTGATGTTTTGTTGCTGTTTCTCATATTTGTTTTTTGTTCTTGTGTTGTTCTGTTACATCACAATGCCAGGTTAGGAGATGGTTGGTGCCTTCAAACATGTTTAACCCCGTGACATTCTGTATGTGCTTGTCCCAAGTCACAAGCCTGTAAATCAGTGGTTGTTGTTTGTTGCTGTACAACATATTTGTTATTAATCATTGTTTGGTACATAAATCAGCTGTTTGTTTTCTCATAAATTGAAATATTTTACACTGTCATTTCAGCACCTTAAGCTGACAATGCGATTGTGGGTTTTGCTAATTTTCAAGCGTGTAAGATGAACTATTTATTTGGTCTCTGGTGGAGATTTGTCACATTGGCAATCCTATCACATCTTCTTATTTTTATAATAGGCCTGAAATTATTTTTTTTGTCTATAGTTAAATTACTTGTACACTCCAAAGACAAAGCAAAGTTTGTGAACTTTGCATATAGAATACAGAATTACCATATTACATTTAACTTTAAAATTGTAAAATTCTTTTACATTTTTTTTATATCAATTACACAAAAGATATACAGGTAGTTTTAATATTCTTAACTCTAAAGGGGACTTTTGTTTAAGTTTCATACATTTATACACTTATACAAATAACTTACCATATTCAATTAAAAACTAACTCATAAAAAATCCAACAAAGGGAGATAATTCATAAATTTTCATTTAGAATAAGTAGAGTCGACACATTATGTAAAAAAAGGAAATAACTCATCCTTTTCAAATATCATATATTGTGCCTGCAATGCAATTTCAATTGGAAAATTATCCTCATTCCCATTATTTAAAATATTGTACTTAAAGAGCCTATTCCAGATTTTGTGAGTCATCTAGGATTGTTATTTGCATAGTGGTTACTGTCATGACTGTTATAGTCATTCTAAAAAGGCTGTTTGAAAATAAGTTGTAAATCTGGAGATAAATTCCAGGTACATGTACTTAAAAAAAACCATAAGGAATGTCAAAAAGTAGTTGTATCATATTTAAATGTTTTACGTTATTTGGAGAACTGAGTTTTAGTAGCAAAATCTTTGTTGATTCATTTCTTTAATAAATTCATTCACACTTTTATAGACTTTTGACAATTTAGAGCTTTACATATTTCATAAAAGAGTCACTTTTGACCATCTTTCATTGACCAAATATGCAGCGTCATACATGAATACGGGTTTCAAAACTTGTAAAACTTGTCAGATTTAGTATCAATGCAAAATTATCGTTATGAATTTCTTATATGAGATTTCTTCAAAATTAATAAATTCACACTCATGACACTTGAGTTTAATCAGTGAAGTTTCTCTTCCAATCAAGGATCAGTTGAAGATCCAGGATTTTGAAAAAGGAGGGCTGCAGAGGCAATGTTAGGTGTAGGACTTGTAAAAAGTTTGTGAATTTACTATATCTATTACTCATAAGGGGAGTCTGGGTCTCTCACCCTTCCCTTAAATCTGCTTTTGAATTATGATTCCACAATGCAATGATATTGTGATTTTTAATGCCTCTATGGAGTCAGTGTGAACCAATGCTCCTTGTTGAAAGGGTTTACTTTGAAGACCTATAATTGTTAGCTTGGATGGAGAGTTGTCTTATTGACATTCATACCACATCTTCTTTTTTAAATGTCTATTCTATATTTATTAAGTAATAGAAAATTATCTTTGGACTGTTAATGAACTATATTATACCTAACTTCTGAAGCATAATAAATGTTATGTCATAACAACATTCCATTTAATACATGTTAATAAATTTGTCATTTAAAATATTGAGTGGCCTTCAGCTAGAACAAATACTTGAAGGGACTTGAAACTTCTAGCAGTAATTGACAATAACTTGAATTTCCAAAGCCCAAGGGCTATGTATTTATTTGTAACTTTTGATCCTCACTACATAAAATTATTCTGTAAATTATGTCTGAAACATTGTCAAAGATCAATTATTATGAATTAATCAGATATATTTTTTAAAGAAAAAAATTGGTGAACTACTAAATTGTCTAAAAAAATAAATAGCATAAAGACCTATGAGCTATGGTTTTGCAGCTACAAAATGTATCTACAGGCTACACTAATTTTTCTTCAACGTGTTCAACATGTTCAATGTCATACAATTTCTATCGATGCTAAATTACAATCCTCATAAGAGGAGTTAGAAAAACAGTTATATTCTTATTTACATGTCCCTTTATTATTTGGTCCCATTCTAAGATTACAATAGCACATATTAAAAGTTATAGGTATCTCAGCCCCAGTCTTCAGAGATCTTCACTCATTCAGTTCTTTTTAACATTTCGTATTAATGACAATCATGTTGATCAGTTTGACTGTTTCAAAAAGATTAATATTGTAACTTTATTCAATTTACATAAAAAAAGAAAAAACATGGGAGAGAGAGACCAATTATACTTTTCTATTTCTATCTGCATTTTCCTAAAAACTCTCTTGTGTACATCAAATAGCCTTGACCTTCATCTTTGGATCTTTCATTAATCAGAAGTTGACGTCCGAGAAACCCGAATAGAAGATTATGGAGGACTGCCCACAACTTCCCGTCTGAGTTCTGATAATTTTGATCCTGTTTCTTAACTATGGACCAAAATACAAACCCATAGAGATGTACAATTAAACACTTCGTGCACAAGACAGTAACACACTGTATAATGGGGTCAAGAATAAGGTTATTTTTTGCCATTAGTATTTTTATTTGTATCCGTCAGGATGTCACCCTATCATGATTGTATTTTTGATTTATTAATGTTATTGCAATGGGATTTGTCCCAACAGTGTGAATGCGGCTACATTATTTTGTATTTTATATTATATTATGTACACTAGACAAAGCTTATTAGTTATTTCATACCCAAAATTTACCATTTCAAAGTTTTACACTATAAAAGTATGTACCTGGTACCTAGTACATGTACCACAATTTGTGTAAGTCAACTTTCATATTATCAATTTTGTGTCATATAATGGGTCAACTGCATGTATATCGTTTCATACCTAAAACATGTTTACTATTTCAAACGAATCCATGATATATCAGCCTATTACAAACTGGGACTATAACAAACTCGGCCTTTAACATAGCTTATTGCCTTCACAAAATCTGACTATAACAAACTCTGACTATACCAAACTCGGACTACTAGAAGAATGTATATTAAAGTATGATGTTTGATGTTGTTTTCTTTATTTCGTGGTCTAGTGGTTAAGACCGATGGCTACAGTGCTGAAGGTCCCGAGTTCGATTCTCACTCAGGGTGCTAATAATATCATTACATTAGAAGGGTAATTTTCACGCTCTCACACATATCTCTGGTACCTAGACCGGAGTTTAAACTAGAATGGGTACTTTGGAGGCCTCGGTTGGTCAAAGTTGTCCCCTTCTTTGACCTGGAGATCAATCTTCTGATATCTCTCTGGTTTGTCTGTTTCCACCGAGTGGCCCGGTGGTTTTCTCCAAGGACTTTGGCTTCCTCCGCCATAATAACAGACTTCCCGGTGTCCTAGCACTCCCTTTGTATTGGGTGGGGATTGATTGTCCTTGTAAAAATAATTGTCGTATAAATATATGTAAGTGACATGTACACATCTCCATTAATCCCGATAGGGAGTGTACATGGATGCCACTGTACCCTCACAGCTTTAGAGGGGTTCTTGGGATATTGAGGCATTTACCAGTACATACATGTACACACATTTCGAAATTAATTATCAATACTTCATTTGAAATTAATTAATTAAATAATTTATTTTGTATATTTTTGAAGCAAGTTTTGTCTTTTATGTATTATTATTTGTAATAGTGTCCCTCTCAAAATAAGCTATCTGACATATACATGTACATTATTATTCTAATACATTTCTATATAGAATCCTATTATTTTTTGAAAAATATTTATCATATTCTCTTTAATTCGTATGTATGTTTAATTTATATACCGTAAAGTTTTTTTTTTTAAAGTAAGAAAAAAATCCATTGAATTTTTAACCGGATTTTTGTGACAAAAATGACGGTTATTGATTTGGGGATGCTCGACGGGCGGCCGGGCGGGCGGCAATCAAATGTTGTCCGTGCATTAACTCATGAACCGTTCGGCCAAAGCTTTTAAAATTTTAATATGTTGTTACTGACAACTAAATGAAGGTCAAGTTCAATAATGGCGATTTTGACTTTTACCTATCAGGAGTTATGGTTCTTGAAAGATTGAAAAATGGAGTTTTCAGTCGTGTCCGTGCATTTACGCATGAACTGTTCTACCAAAGCTTCCCAAATTTTAATATGTTGTTACTGATGACAAAATGGAGGTCAAGTTAAATAATGACGATTTTGACTTTTACCGTTCAGGAGTTATGGTTTTTGAAAGATTGAAAAATCGAGTTTCCAGTTGTGTCCGTGCATTTATGCATGAACTGTTCTACCAAAGCTTCCCAAATTTTAATATGTTGTAACTGATGACAAAATAGAAGTCAAGTTCAATAATGACGATTTTGACCTTTACCGTTCAGGAGTTATATATGGTTCTTGAAAGATTGAAAAATGGTGTTTCCAGTCGTGTCCGTGCATTTTATCATGAACCATTCAACCAAAGCTTTTGAAATTTTTATATGTTGTTACTGATGACAAAATAGAGGTCAAGTTCAATAATGACGATTTTGACTTTTACCGTTCAGGCGTTATGGTTCTTGAAAGATTGTAAAATGGTGTTTCCATTCACGTTGTTGCATTTACTCATGAACCATTCAATCTAAGATTTCAAATTTTAATATGTTGATACTGATGACAAAATGGAGGTCAAATTTGATATTGACGATTTTCACTTTCACCATTCATCAGTAATGGTTCTTGTGATATTGCCAGGACACAAATAAATATTAATAAATCCGGTTTGCTGTCGTTGTGACAGCCTCTTGTCTAATCTTAGTCCGAGTTTGTCAATATATTTCTGCATACAAATAATGGTAGGCCCAGTTTGTGATGGTCCGAGTTTGTTATAGGCTGATTTTGTGATAGGCTGATTTTGTTTTAGTCTGAGTTATCCAGCAGCGTTTCAAACTACTTTCTTTTGAACTTTATACAGGTTGGGTACATCACACCTAATGGGGCTTTTCTCATTATTGAAGGTGGTACCTAAAGATTTTAATTTCTGTTTCATTTGGTCTCATAAAGAGTTGTTTCATTGGAAATCATACCATATTTTGTTTTTATATTCCCCAAATGAGTAACAGTTCCTCATTTTGACTTTTTGTAATATTGTTTGTCTTACATGTAAGCTTGGTAACCTCAGAAAGATACATTGCAATATTGAAATTGCAGCTACATTAATTTAAGTTAAGAAATTGTATAATTCCATTGTTTTCTCTAGACATTTTATGGGTAAAGATTGCATGAAATGCAATCAAAACCCTATGTCACTGGCTTGATACAGATATATTTTTTTATAAATTTCCTGTTAACAAAAGTTTAAAATTTTCGAAAAACTAAGGATTTTCTTATTCCAGGCATCGTTTCCTTAACCGTATTTAGCACAACTTTTTGGAATTTTGGATCCTCAATGCTCTTCAACTTTGTTATTGTTTGGCTTATAAATATTTTGATATGAGCGTCACTGATGAGTCTTGTGTAGACGAAACGCGCGCCTGGCGTACTAAATTATAATCCTGGTACCTTTGATAACTATATATAAATCTTCCAAGGTTGATTACAAACAATGTATATATATATTACTACTTTTGAGATACACAAAATATAGTGTATTGATTATTACATTCTTATTGAAAGTTTAATTAATTTGAAACATCCTATCAGTGAATATTTCAATTAATATAATCATGAAATATATTCTCAGATTTTCAAGTAAGGCCAAAAAAAAATATATGCCTGTTTAAGGTTACATGCTTAAAAAAATAGGGTAGGTAGGTCGGTATTTCCATTTTATATTTTGTGATATAATTTTGAGTCCTGCCTTTTCGTCTTGTTGTGGTCCAAGTTGATCATGGGCCGAGTTTACCTGTATTTGATATGATTGGATTATTTCCCTATGTTATTGGTAGGGAAAAAATGGCGGCAAAGTGGTTATTTAATTACACGAGTCGCGAATTTCCTTCAAACAGCTATCATATTCACGATTGTGAACATTGGGATGTATCAGACAATTAATTTATATAATTGGCAACACTAACTTCACTTTTGACACAAGTTCAGTTTATTTTTCACTTTACGACAGAAATAAAATGACTTATGGTCGGCGATCAAAAATAGGGACGGTCGGGTAACATACATTTTTTTTTGGCCTAATAAAATGATGTCATACTTGCCAAGAAGATTTCATAACTTTTTCAAGGTGCAGTAATCAAAATAATTATATCTGTTCTAAAAATATCAATGATATCATTGTAATAACATGAATAAGGTGATCTCTAAAATTTGAGTTATCTTCCCTGGTCAACAATTGTAGTTTAATCAGGTACTACCAATGCTTTATACAATGAAATGTTTAATTTATCTGCCTACAAATAAATTAAAGCATTATCTCTTACAAGCACTTTGATCATGTTGATTGAAAGGAAATGAAAGGTGGGGATTGACTGAAAGGATGGTGGTCATACATGTTGATTAGGAGATATAATCTATCCATGTACTGTAAATTCAGAAATTATTGTGTGCATTTATTATGTTTAAATTTATTATTGCGATTTTGTCACCTTAAGACTAAAATGCTATTTTAATTTTTGCGATATTGAGAAAAATCCTGTTAATTTCATATACAAAATTTCAAAATGCGAGTTTAAATTATTGCAATTATAACCCTGTCACATTTTTCGCAATTAAAAAAAACATCGCAATAATTTCTGAATTTACAGTAACTGTGAATTAAAATTAAACCTGTATTATATTCTTTTGCAGAGAGAATCCAGAAAAGCTGTTTGAAGTTTTCTTAGAGATAGCGAAACCAGAAAATGATGATGGTAAGATTACATGTCTCACAACTTGTTATCTTTTGTCGAAGAAGAGATAACAAATTACCATTTCCTTGCATGACAATTGTTTTAGTCAGTACATGTACAACTGACCACACCTACAATGTACTACAAACACATCACTCCTCTGAAAAAAATTATGATTAAAAATAAAATACTGTTTACATACTGTATGTATAATATTTGATATAAGACAACTGGCGAAGCGGTTACTGACTTGAGACAAGAACCTGAAAAAGTGACTGGGCTTAGATAGAAGTTTGAGATTTCAATATCCTCCCTATCTCATTTAGTGGAGTAAAAGCTTCTTAAAAGATCAAACAATAACATACAGTTCAGGGAAGACATGTGCACTTGATTATAAAATAACAAATAGATAACAAACATGACAAATACAAAATGATTTGAAAGTCTGTTTTTTGGAAGAGACTAGAGGAGATGATCGTTATGGTCTTTTGTTCTATCTGCTATTTTTAGTAATTCATGTCATCTTTTTTATAAATCATCATCATAGAATTTTAAAAGAATAGAAATTGAGAATGTGTCAAAGTGACAGAAACCAGACTTAAGAGCAGAAGACAAAACTTTCAAGGCCACCAATAACATGAATAAGTCTTCAACACAGTGAGAAAATCCCACCCGCACCCTTAGGTGGGCTGGTCCCTTTAAGGCTTCACAATTAATGTATGCTATTTTAGCAAAATGTATGCCACACTTACATGTAACTCTGAAATTATAAATGAACCAACGTAAAAAAAAGAAACCACACAAAAGACACACAACACTTACCAAGACTGGATTTTCCCGACTTAAATGTAGGTCAAATGCAAACATGTTTTGAGAGATCTCAACCCTTCCCTTTACCTCTAGATAACGTGGAATAAACAAACACAATGCAATATGCACAGAAAAACTCAGCTTAGTTTGATGTAAGGATATGTTACAGAAGAAAATAAGCAAAATGAAAATGATCAACATAAATAAATTAAGGACTACTATCAGTTACTGTAGATTCAATAATATTGGTTGGATACCAATTTTTATGGATTTCATGGGTACCAGGGAACCACAAATTTAAATGTTGAACATGTTCAACGAATAACAAATTTTCTTAAAGTCATATGAAACCTCAAATTAAAAAAAAATATGCATCTGTTTTTTATAACTAAATGGATAGTTTTCATTATAAAACTTTTGTACATATACTTTTTTCTGAGGAAAATTCTTTAATTTGTCCACATTTAGAAGAAGTTTACTTATTTTTAATTGCTTGCTTCCAGGAAGCAATTCGCCGACATATTTTCCGTATGCATAGTGACCTGAGCGTAACCCTCCTCGTAAAAATCCGGTGATCGCAATACGCATGAATCTGTCATTAAAATAAACAATTATCTGATTGTACATGTTAAGCACGTGCTAAATACCCATGCTTTTTGTTATTTATTTACTATAAGGTGACAATCGGTAAACTTCGGCTTCAAAACACGGCATTTAATGAGCAGCCATATTTGTTAAATCATAACAGACAGAGAGAAAAAAAATTGACGATTATACGATATATTTGTGTAAATAATGATAAAATCGTGCACAGAGGACTTAGTTTGTGATATATACATGCATTGGTTCAAGAATTGGAAAAACATTATTTTTCACCACTCACTCTTTTCATATTACTTTAAGGAATGTATACAGACTTTGCAAAAAACAACTAAATTAGATATCCACAAAAACTAAATCATGAAAAGATGTTGATGACATCACTGTCATATGACAATATAATGTCTATGAGATGATAGACAAAACACTGCCAGCCAATCAGAAGACATGTTACATCTAAAATTAAATTATATGAAAATAAATGAACCCACAGTATATAAGTATGAATTTTAAGTTTGAGCAAAACTGGTGTTTATATATTTAGGCAAGTTAGGGCCAATTTTTCATTCAAATACTAAAACCAATTTCAGAGTCAATTGTTGTTGATGAAGGTGAGTAGTAAATGCATTACCTATATCACATTTATTGTACAATGACAGCTTATTCAAAACACTTCATGCAAAATGACAGTAAATTAATTGCCAATCATATTCCAGGCACTTGATGCAACCTATCACCAAGGACCTGTCTTGTATCTCACTTAGTACCTTTATACAAGAGGCACTTGAGGCAAATATAAATGCATTTTCCTATTATAGTATATATGTTAAATGATATAAAATGAAATTCATGTATACACTTCACTATTAAAGCTAGCATGAATTATCAGGAAGTAAAAACCAATAGTTTTTTATATTTTATGTGAGAAGACCTTAGTATCTTTATGCAAGTCACTTGTTGCATTTCCACATGCATTTACCCATAACAGTATAATATATGAACTAAATTTACTTATACACATCACTGAAGCTAGCATGAACCATCAAGAATAAATAAAACCATAATTGTTGAGATATATATATATATATATATATATATTATGTGAGAACAGATCATATATACATGCACCATTGTGTCAGTATTGAAAAAAAATCCAGATTTTATCTTACATTTCAATCTTTGCCAAACTTTGGACCATTGTTAATGAGGATACCCCTGTTATTAATTACTGCCCAGTGGAATTTTGTCCAGACTAGTGGTTAATACAAGTTTCTTTCAAGACCTTCAATGACCTTTTAATTCAGTAAACTGAATTTAACCTTCACAAAGTTTGATTGTACATGTAAAGTGCTACTGAAACATTAAACACAATACATGCAATATGACCTATATTTTTTGCATGATTGAATGGAGCCAATATCAAAAACCTTTTGACCTTTAAACTATTGGTGTGCAAATTAGTATTCTATTTATTCTTCCTTATTGTGTTTAAATTAATTCTTGGTTCATCAAATTACAAATTTGTAGAAATCCTATGATATTTTGACAGAAGATGATAAAATGATATACATTGCATAGATAGACCTGTATTCAGGAGCAGGAAGTATTTCACGTTTGTTTTGTTGATGAATTTACTAGAAACAAGGAAGTGATATCTTATCATTTAATCAATCTGTTTACCTTACTGACATTGGTATTTATGTGTTCATATAATGGAGTCCAAAACAGTCCCTCTTCAACATGTTCAAATTAACTACTACAATTATTTGAATCTTTTGATAGCTCATTTTTCTCACTTTTCTCAGTTTTTAGGTAGTTGTGAAAATTAGGTGCTAGTTTCAAAGAGTAAAGAATTTTATATTATGATCAGATTTCATAAAAATTACGGACTATTTGGACGTTGGTTGTTGATTGGACTCTTTATTAACTTTTAGAGAATTACATATTTTAATCTTACTTTTTTACTCCATGGACTGAATCTCAGTGCATGAAATAAGCATTTTTTATTTATATCTTTCACGTTATAATACCTATAGTTGTGAAGTTACCAATTTTAGTTTTAACATTTCTTTTTAAAAAAAAAGGGTCAACTTGGTCATGATAGTCAACTCATCAACCAACAAAAGTCTGATTTTTTGGGGGGGTTAGAATTGAATGTCAAATTAAGCACTCATACAAAATATCACATGATAACCATGAACAAGGAACCAAATAGTCACATGATCATGATTTTGATTACATTGGAAACAGTGTTATGATATGATGATAATAGTCCAATGTCCACATGCTAACAAACATAATAATATAATTGTATCATCAACATAAGGAACTTGCAGAGTCTCTATGTCTATGAACTTTGTTGTAGTTTAGTTACCTTAATTTTACCTTTTTCATTTTTCAGAAACTATATTTGTACAGAAATATCCTAGAGATTATAATGATGAGGTTAGTATACATATTAGGAAATAATTGACATGAATCAATTATTTTTTTAACATTATGTAACTTTCCCAGTAGCCATGGGTTCTTGGTTGGTGTCTTTTTAAGGCCTTTGACCTGTCTTTTCAGTGAGGGAACTATTACTGAGGGGCATAAAGGTTAACCTGTGACTGTCAATACGTCTGTACCTCTGACGTTTGTATGTCCTGAAATTGTTTTCCTTTCTCAAACTTAGGTAGCAATACACAGTTAGGAAAAAAACTTAAAATTGACACTCATAATTTTTAAACACCCTCTTTCCCCTCCTGTCTAACAAAGAAGGCTTTATATGTGTGTTATGCATGTATATACTTATAGAAAGAGAATCTTCCATAGATTTGATTTCTAATGGTCATAAGGGTGAAATATAATCCCTCTTGGGTGTAACCATGGCAACAATCTGCATTTCTTAGATACAAAATATAGCAAAAAAGGGGGGTGAACATGTCACAAAAGTCTCCAAAATTTGGTCTAAAGGAAAATTTCAATCAATTACAGTAATACCTTTCCTGAATCCATAGGTTTATATCTATCAAGTGGTCTCAAAAAAATCATATGCTTATCTGCTCGTTTTTCCATAAAATGGAATTGAAAAGATCGAGCGCAAAATCTTTGTTGATAAACACTACAATAATGTATGGACCTATGAACGGTACGGATAGGAAAATACGGACTGTAAATCATATAAATGGCCTATAAAACATGTTAAAAACAATCTTAATGTTCATATAAACCCACTAAGAAGGCTATATTATTCTTCATTTATCTAAAAATCAATTTTATTGTGCAAAAACTTTCATATTTAAAAAATTCACAGGGGCCATAATGCGAAACTAAACTTCTAACTGTGTATTGCTACCTTAAGGATTAACATTTTTTTTCCCAATTCCACTTTAAATGGATTTCTGTTTTCTACTAGCTAAAACGAGCAAATTGGCCTGCTAGTTTTGAAAATCGGTTCAGAAATAAATATTTTATGAAGGTTAGCAGTTGACACTGAAATGCAACAAAAAAGTGATTTTATAAAACATGCCATGTCAAAGTGCATTTTCTCCTTTTTTAGTCAAATTTCTAAAACTATACCTTCTAAGCCTGTCTTTTCTTGTTTAAAAACTTAAATTAACCTTAACAGTAGACAAATTTTACAAGTTAAAGCTATTTTAAAGCTCTAGAATGTCAATTTTGTTGTGTATTACCATACCAAAGCCTTGGTTAAAATTTAGTAAATACTGAATTCATTTATAATAGCGGGAAAAAATTTAGGCTTAATTCATGCTAAATTGTGACTTTATACTTGCTAAAATAATAAATTTTATTTAGTCGCATGAAAAAATATAAAGCGTTCCCTTCTAAGATTTCTACATAACGCACAATCTTCTTTTCCAAGGGGTAGCCAATAAAGTTTCAATTTATGACCGAACCAAGTCTTTGTGTAAAAATGTCTATATTGGTTGCTAAGGACAATAAACAACAAAACTAACATATATTGTCATTCTAAAGGTTGTTTCTCCCTCAGAATTGTATCTATAACCTAGTTATCAATAGATTTGTGGTATGATTTGTCTAAAAAAAGCAATTCTTTGCTTTGTCAAATGCCATAAGGTAGCAATACACAGTTAGGAAAAAAACTTAAAATTGACACTCATAATTTTTAAACACCCTCTTTCCCCTCCTGTCTAACAAAGAAGGCTTTATATGTGTGTTATGCATGTATATACTTATAGAAAGAGAATCTTCCATAGATTTGATTTCTAATGGTCATAAGGGTGAAATATAATCCCTCTTGGGTGTAACCATGGCAACAATCTGCATTTCTTAGATACAAAATATAGCAAAAAAGGGGGGTGAACATGTCACAAAAGTCTCCAAAATTTGGTCTAAAGGAAAATTTCAATCAATTACAGTAATACCTTTCCTGAATCCATAGGTTTATATCTATCAAGTGGTCTCAAAAAAATCATATGCTTATCTGCTCGTTTTTCCATAAAATGGAATTGAAAAGATCGAGCGCAAAATCTTTGTTGATAAACACTACAATAATGTATGGACCTATGAACGGTACGGATAGGAAAATACGGACTGTAAATCATATAAATGGCCTATAAAACATGTTAAAAACAATCTTAATGTTCATATAAACCCACTAAGAAGGCTATATTATTCTTCATTTATCTAAAAATCAATTTTATTGTGCAAAAACTTTCATATTTAAAAAATTCACAGGGGCCATAATGCGAAACTAAACTTCTAACTGTGTATTGCTACCTTAAGTTTGCCTCAACCAAATGTTATGAAAATATACACAATTACCACAAAACTCGGATCAAGATCAAATTTGGTGACACCACTTTTAATCATCTGGAGTTATGCCCCTTTTTAAATGAAAAAAAACCCTTTTTTTTTCTTTTCCAATGTTTATGTTATGTCCTTTTATAATGTTATATGCAAGCATGGGCATCATCAGTGTCATCTGTGTCCTGTAGACACATTTTTCATTTTTTTTTTTTATCAAAAGTGCAAGACCCGCAATATATCCTTTACATCAACATGATACATTTTTTGTAAATGCTTTATACAGGATCTTTATTTTCTTAAAGAGGGTTTCTCACTTGCACATATAAATTGTCATGGACCTATCATTCTTTGAAGCAAATTTAACGTTGCTGTCACATTACATTTCAAATTTATATAATATATATAGTAGTTTCAATGTATTTTGATATTGTAATATTATACAGGTCTTCAGTTTTTACTGTCGACACTTGAGACACTATTTAACTTCCTCATAATATCCATGACTTTAAAACTTTGTAGGATTTATATATTTATTTTCCATTGTACACGTTGTACTAACACCTGTTATGTGCAGTGAACTAGTACATTGTAGTAGCCTCAATATCTTTATTAATGGCTTATTTAGTAAATGACATTTTCATTTTAAATAACTTATCTGACCTTTTCTTGATAAAATCTAATTCTGTTGAAAGAAGAATTTTATTTAAGATAATTTATGCAAATTTGGTATATTATATATTTACACCTGTAACTTGTAACAGATACATGTAGTTTTACAATAGAATTAGTTAACACAGCTATCCTTCAAATTATTGAGGAATTTGATGTTATTCAGTAGACTGTGAAATTCAACACATAAATTGTAATTTTCAGCAATCCAATTATTTATACATTTGTAGCATGTCAGAGCATAATTTAATATGTTAAATTTTATACAACTCTACATAGTATTATCATGATTATACATGTATAAGAATAGCATACCAGGTTTTCGTTTGAAAAGCAAGGAAATGACTGTAAAAATTACTTCAAAGTATCTATCTGAACAACAATATTTGGACAAAAGGCATTGTTAAGTTATGATTTGTTTTAATTATACTATGCATTTTATATATTTTATATTAATAATTTTTCTTTTTTGGATTCAAGCCTCACTGATGAGATTTTTGTAGACGTAGTCTGAAGTAAATACAAAATTTAATCCTGGTATCTATGATGAGTTTATTTACATTTATTTCCTATCTGGTTTCAAACAACTTTCAAAAACTACAAATTTTTATGCCCCATTTATGGGCATTATGTTTTCTGGTCTGTTCATCCATCGGTTGTTTCGTCCGTTCGTCTGTCCGTCTGTCCTGCTTCAGGTTAAGGTTTCCCGTTTAAAGTTTTTGTTCGAGGTAGTTTTTGACTAAGTTGAAGTCCAATCAACTTGAAACACATATTCCCTATGGTTTAATTTTTCTGATTTTAATGCCAAAGTAGAGATTTTCTCAAATTTTCAAGGTCCACTGAACATAGAAAATGATACTGCAGATGGGGCATCCGTGTACTGGGGACATATTCTTTTTTTTTTGTACATACTTTGTTAGAAAGCATTTGTTTGAAAGTTTATAAATTCTAAAAAAAAAAGAAAGTTTATAAATTCTAAAAAAAAAAAGAAAAGGAAAATAGTTGATAAACGAAATTAGTATTTTTGACCATAAGCCTGATAAGCTGTACTTGTATAAATAACTAATTATACAAGTAGTAATCCTATGTTTGTTTGTTTATCGCATAAACAACAATCCTTAATTCAAGTAGCATCATATTTCCACTTCCATTTTGTAATTACTTGCAATTTAATTGGACTTATATAACATCGGTTGACGATTTGCAAGAAACGATTAAAATTTGACAGGAAACATCCATTTAAGAGCAATTGAAGTCATGTATTTACAAATGTTCTTTTAAACATTTATAAGGGTCATCAAAGTGTGAAATACTTCAGTTGTGTTAATTAACAGTGGTGCAGTGGGCAATACACCAATTAATTTATATTTATCTTAAAGTAAACCTCTCTATAAATATAGATTTATAATGGGTGTATAGGCATAACAATTATTCAAATTTGTTAAATTTAAAGATCCAACTTAAGATAAAAATTCCGACAACAATTAAGAAGAAGTATCTGGTAGAAATTTTTGGCTTGTACAGGTAGAGAAAAAGCAATATCAGATGACTTGTTAGCTCCATAGAATTAGGAAAATATGTAGCCGATTGACAAAACTTCATAGCTACCTACCAACTGTCTCCACGTTTGGGTAGGATTTGTGCAAACCAACATATTTTCAAGTGTGGTCTTATTTCAAGGATATAATAGAAAAATTTAACAGATAACCCAGTAATCTGGGGAGTGATCCGTTTGCGCCAAAAATGCGTCCTTTTGCGCCACAACTTTTTTTGTCCAATGCTACGTTTGCGCCACCTGTTTTAAAATTACATGGTATCATTTGCGCCAAAAATAAAACATACGATTGCGCCATTTATGGAAGAAAAATCACTTCCCTCCTCCTTTATTCGGACTTGGAACCGGCAGTTTACACGGCAAATATTTCCTTTTCTGAAACATACTTTCTTCTTACCGCCTTATTAGCTTAGTAGCTTGTCACTTCACTTTATTGTCCAAAAAGACAAACATTTAAAGATGAATTACATAAAACAGTTCATAATAATTCCTGTGGAATACTTCTGTTCTATTACTGATAGAAAGAGTTTCAGCCCAAACGGATGGTGGGATCACAGCACTGTGTCATCAACATATGTGCATGGCTAAAAAAATTATCACCAAAAGCTTCTATTTTCTTTTCTTTTTTTGGCATATCTTGTATTAAATATTCAGCAAAGCAATAATGTTTCTTCTCTCTCTGTACATGGACTGTCTAATGCACTTCAAGTCTCCAGAAGTTCATTTTCATGGTGAAATATATCTCCTAACATTTAATACTTTTTAAGCCAAACATAAGAATAAATATTAATCATTAATATTTATGATATACATGTGTACAGGTAAAGTGGCGCAAATGAGTTCCGAATATTGGCGCAATTGATTCATTTGGAAAACAAAATTTTGGCGCAAATGATACCCCTGAAAAACGGAAATTGGCGCAAAAGGAGTGTTGCCGTAATCTGTAAAGCTATGGCATTTACTAGACTTGTGAAGAAGGTATGCTTCAAGATCAGATTTAGAGGGTCTCACTAGTTAGAGAATCAAAGAAATTGAAAATCCAGTATAAAAGAAAGTTTCACCTAATAATTTTAAGAAAGAACCTATGTAGTTGATAATTTTTTTTCCACATTAATAAAAAATTTCCGATTAATTTTGAATTAATGTTTATGCTAAATATTCTAAACTTTCTAAAGTACAAATATCTTCAAAATGTTTAAAAAACTTATTAAAGAAACTTATTGTATGTACAAGATCTAGATGTGTGTTGGTGGTAGTTTTAATTGATCATTACATAAAATACTGGTAATGATATATTGTGGTAAGTATAGTTAAAAATTAAAATACTGGTGAGCAAATTTTCTGGTAAGTCATTGTCAGTATTTCATTGGACAAAGCTTCAAACATACCACTTTTTTATCTTCAGTATTTGTTGTTATTACATAGTTGATCCATTTTATGATATGAATAATGTTATTAATACAATATTATTATTTTAACAGCAAACTTTAAAACCTATACCCATGTTTGCATTTCCATGTGACAGTGAAAGGTACACGTAAGTTTACATTAAGGCTGGCCAGTGGCGAATGGCTTTTAACTCTTTATCTTGTAATCTTTTCTAAAGAGACTTTCTCAGCATTACAGCCGATCACATTGAGTGTGTAGACAAAGGCTATAACTTTGGTTAGCTTGCTTGCTAGCTGAAACATGAAGTTATTATTAGGTTAGGTAAACTTCCCTTCTTTAAGAGTAGACTAGTCCGACAGATAACCAATCTATCTGTGTGTAGGACTAGGCTACTTCAAAAGGAGGGTAGTATACCTTACCTAATAATGACTTCACGGTTAAGCTAGCAAGCAAGCTAACCAAAAATATAACCTTTACCTACACACACAATGTAATCAGCTGTAACTTGAATGTTATAATACTTTCACATACATTTTTGATTTGAAGCAGGGATGAAAAGCATTCCTGGTTCATATTTTAAATAATTCAAATATGTTGAGAAAGTTTTGTATTCATAGTAAATGAATTAAAATGTCTAAAAAGCTTTAAAACCTAACATTATTGAAAGTTTTATGATTAAATAATTTCTTGTGGGGTCTAACATTTTTTTTTCAATTAGAAAAAAAGGACATTTGATATTTATTTCCTTGATTTAGATAAGATAGTCATTAGATATTTTATAAGTGTAACAACTTAACAGTAAGATTTCCTTAAAACAAACAATTACATGTCAGAAAAAATGCAAACGTTTTAAAGTTTGTTTCTTCTTTTTTCAATGTGTGACATTGATTATTATAAATAGCCTGACCCTGATAGATTCTCATGGGAAGACTAGACAAGGTGGATTAAGACTCCTGTGATATTCAGTTTTGTCATTTACAAATGTGAATGCAAATTCAGCTTTAGTTGGCATAGTATAGACATTTTAATTCATAGATATCTGCTAATAACTCTGTTATCTTGTTTTTCTGTATCAGTCTTCAATTATCTTTTTATTAAGATATTAGAAGAAATGAATACTGTGGCTTGTGAAGTAATTAATTATAGAACTTTTTATTTAAAAATGTTCAGTTATCGGTATGGCAGGGCAAATGAGGAAACCATGAAATAAAGAACCCTCAAATTTTCATTATTTTTTTTTTCAAAACATGAAAATAAATAAAAGCATAGTAAAGATTGGTACAGACAAACTGATGGTATTCTAAATAAAGTTTTGCACCAAAGTGTGAAGTGTGTTATCACTGTGATAATCATGATAATGAATCAATGATTTAATCATGATCATGATATATTTCATCATGATAAGGATAGATTTTATCGTCTAACCAAAAATCCATTTCTTAAATTTAATACATGTAGTGTGAAGAGAGATTGTATTGCAATGTAACTAGCTTAGTTTGTCTGTAAAGTAAATTCATCTAATTAATTTATTATACTTTTAAATTGGAATGACACAATCTATTCAACAATATTTTACTCCAAGAAAATGATTCCAGTATAATAACTCCCATTTTCATTTCAAAATAAGAATTCAACTTTTATGTTTTTTTTCCCTATGTTTGATCTCTTATGACAATTGATTGAAGTTTATTTTCTTCTGCGTATTCTGTATGCTTGAACATTTGAAGAGAAGTATTTCTGAAAAAATAAGTGCAACAACATTAAAATTAACAAGTGCTTTTTCATCTTTATTCTATGTCTTTGAATTTTCTTGACCAACTCTTTAACAGAAATGAGTATTGTAAAGCACTAACACAAATTATAAAGGAGTTTAACAGTATACTGTAGTATTAAAATTGATGAGCTTTGCTAATGGCATAGATATTGTTACTGCTAAAAAGTGTATCTCATAGAACATAATGATATATATTATACATGTAGAATACCATACACAGGTTTATGAAATTGGTTAAATTTATATTTAAAATTTGTTGTTTGATAGCAGTAAAGCTAATTGTTTAAATTATTCTGAATAAGGAGAACAAATATTATTAACATATTTTACAATGAATTTTGTTAAGAAATAACAAAAAAATGCTTCTATATTTAAATATAGGTTCACAATGCTAGTGATATAGAGTTAATTCCTTATTCCTTAGTTCTTATAATTGAAGAAAAAAGAAATACAAGATAAAAATTTAAAAAAAAAAAAGATAAAATTTCTCATATGACTAGAATTTTTTTTTTAATAACTAGTGGAAAAATAAAAAAAAAATCGATTACAGATAAATCAAATTTTGATAAAGTACAAAATGTACCAATTATTTTTTTATTTATACCTCATAACCTTTTTCTTAATAACTTTTATTTGTATTTTAATTGCATTTATTGTGTTTTTGTTTACAGAACAAAAGTAGATCATTTTACATTTGTATTGACTGATCTTGAAAGCAAGTATAAGTTTGGATACTGTCGACAAGCACAAGGAGTTCAGACATGTCTGTGTATTGTCAGGTAAGTTTTAGATGTAGACATTGAAAATATTAATTTGAATGAGGATGCTTTATGCAAGTCCATGATTTGATTTACTGTTATCTCCTACAAATTGACATGAAACATTTGTAGATTTTGTTCATGAATCCAAGAGCACTGCTTTAGTTAAGGCTGTGCCTCTCTGCCAAAAAAGACCTGAAAATCAAAAAAACAAAAAAGTAAAAATTCTTCCACAACACTGTACTTATATAGCCTATTAGATTAGCTTGAGGTTATGATATTTGAAATAGCTCACACTGAGATATAGGCTTTTTGTGCTGATGAGGCGTAAAGCCATCACCACTCAATCAATCTTAAGATTGTTTTATCGTCGTCCGAAGACATTTGGTTTTTGCACAATAACTTTAGTATAAGTAAATAGAAATCTATGAAATTTTAACACAAGGTTTATGACCACAAAAGGAAGGTTGGGATTGGTTTTGGGAGTTTTGGTCCCAACAGTTTAGGAATTAGGGGCCAAAAGGGTACAAAATAAAACTTTGGTCCTCCATCCAATAGTCTTTTATCAGCACTTCTTGAAGCTATTAAGATTTATGCCTAGATTTTCCTATTCCATAATAAGTAATCTAGCCTTTATTTTTTTTGAAAGAGAAAAAATTCTTTGCTGAATATAACCAAACCTTTTTTTTATGCTAATTTAAATATTGTATATTTGCAGTTGTCTCCCATGGTTCGATGTGTTCTACACAATACTTAACAAGTTGGCTGAGATGATTAATACCACAGATAATGATGATAATGTGACCGAATTATTACGAGCTACTTATGCTAATGGTGTACCAACACCTGGGGTACCAGTACAGATCATTGTTGGACAGGATGTATGCAAAATTTTCAGCCTTAGTTTATTCTCTTTGTCCCAAAATTGCCATTATGATTTGTTATATAGATTTTATAATCAGTATTTGCTACTGAAGAGTTGCCAACTTTGTTGGAAATAGAATTGTCTTGCTGCCAGAATTGGTCAAATTTTATAAGCAACCATTGTAGAAATGGCTTGAAATTAGGTTTTAGACTGATTTGATATGTATGAAATAATTATATGTATATGTTGCCTACAAAGAGAATTTATATACTTACGCCAACAGAAAAATGAGACATCTAAAAACTGTATACATTTTTATTTTTTTGTGTTTCCAGTTCTTGGAATATATTTATTTTCTGTTTATATACGACCGCAAAAATTGAAAATTTTTTGGTCGTATATTGGTATCATGTTGGCGTCGTCGTCGTCGTCCGAATACTTTTAGTTTTCGCACTCTAACTTTAGTAAAAGTGAATAGAAATCTATGAAATTTTAACACAAGGTTTATGACCACAAAAGGAAGGTGGGGATTGATTTTGGGAGTTCTAGTTCAAACAGTTTAGGAATTAGGGGCCAAAAAAAAGGCCCAAATAAGCATTATTCTTGGTTTTCACACAATAACTTTAGTATAAGTAAATAGAAATCAATGAAATTTAAACACAAGGTTTATGACCACAAAAGGAAGGTTGGGATTGATTTTGGGAGTTGAGGTCTGAACAGTTTAGGAATAAGGGGCCAAAAAGGGGCCCAAGTAAGCATTATTCTTTGTTTTCGCACCATAACTTTAGTATAAGTAAATAGAAATCTATGAAATTTAAACACAAGGTTTATGACCACTAAAGGAAGGTTGGGTTTGATTTTAGGAGTTTTGGTCCCAACAGTTTAGGAATAAGGGGCCCAAAGGGTCCAAAATTGAACTTTGTTTGATTTCATCAAAAATTGAATAATTGGGGTTCTTTGATATGCTGAATCTAATTATGTTGATTCTTAATTTTTGGTCCCGTTTTCAAATTGGTCTACATAAAGGTCCAAAGGGTCCAAAATTAAACTTAGTTTGATTTTAACAAAAATTGAAACCTTGGGGTTCTTTGATATGCTGAATCTAAAAATGTACTTACATTTTTGATTATTGGCCCAGTTTTCAAGTTGGTCCAAATCGGGGTCCAAAATTAAACTTTGTTTGATTTTATCAAAAATAGAATAATTGGGGTTCTTTGATATGCCAAATCTAACTGTGTATGTAGATTCTTAATTTCTTATCCCGTTTTCAAATTGGTCTACATTAAGGTCCAAAGGGTCCAAAATTAAACTAAGTTTGAAAAAAAATTGAATTCTTGGGCTTTTTTGATATGCTGAATCTAAACATGTACTTAGATTTTTGATTATGGGCCCAGTTTTCAAGTTGGTTCAAATCAGGATCCAAAATTATTATATTAAGTATTGTGCAATAGCAAGAAATTTTCAATTGCACAGTATTCAGCAATAGCAAGAAATCTTCAATTGCACAGTATTGTGCAATAGCAAGAAATTTTCAATTGCACAGTATTGCGCAATAGCAAGAAATCTTCAATTGCACAGTATTGTGCAATAGCAAATATTTTCAATTGCACAGTATTGCGCAATAGCAAGAAATATCTAATTGCACAATATTGTGCAATAGCAAGAAATTTTCAATGGATTGGAGTTATCTTTCTTTGTCCAGAATAGTAAGTAATAATTAAATTATTTATTATAGTGACATGTGTTTTTTACAAATGTTATATAATACAGTGAGAAATAAAAACAATAATTAGAACACCCGACCCTTTGGGTCTATAGTAGTTGAATCAACTTAAATCATTGTTTTATACAATATACAATGTATATTCACTTTTACTACCAACTGATAAATTAAAACAATCTTTACCATTTAGTGATAACAAGCATCTTTTGTTACATTTTAATATTTAATGATGTATTTAAATGAGTAGTTATTGTTGCAAACTCCATTAGAAATTTGAATTGAGATCAGTTTTGGAAAAAGGGAAAGGAGGATGTGAAAAAAAATGGAAGGGGGGGGGGGGTTAAATTTTTCTCATTTCAGATTTCATAAATAAAAAGAAAATTTCTTCAAACATTTTTTTGAGAGGATTAATATTCAACAGCATAGTAAATTGCTCAAAGGCAAAAAAAAATATTTTAAGTTCATTAGACCACATTTATGCTGTGTCAGAAACCTATGCTGTGTCAACTATTTAATCACAATCCAAATTTAGAGCTGAATCCAGCTTGAATGTTGTGTCCATACTTGCCCCAACCGTTCAGGGTTCAACCTCTGCGGTCGTATAAAGCTGCGCCCTGCGGAGCATCTGGTTTAACTGTTATTTTTGTGAATTCAATTATCATTGCTGTTTTTCTAGGATTCTATTGTTTGCTGTTTTTTTATGTGCTTTTCAAATACTGAGCACATATTTTCAAGAAAAATTACTGAACTACTTTGATAGAATTTTAACTTCAATTAGGTACATTTACTAGTAATAAGCTCTAAAATTCAATCTTCTCTTTTTTTTTCAGATGTTAAATTTTACAGCCCCAGATATAAGTAAATTACCAAGTATACCTACAAATGTAAGTATGTGTTTATACACTAAAACCTGTCCAAATGACACAAATTGTTTGTGTGTACTATACAGGTTTTTGGGATACGATTGCTTTCAAGCAATCTGTAGACTTATACCGGTGGCTCAGAGCAATTTCCCTCACGTCAATCGTTTTATTCTAAACATTAAGGAACATCTCAGATTCTTATGATTGTCTTGCTTTAAAAGGTAAAAACAAACAAAGGGATTGAACTTAATCAACTTTCCTATAATGTTCTTTTCATAATCTTCATGTTTGATAATTCCCTTGACTTCGATGCGTGTTTTTAACAACACGAAAAATCAGAATTAAGCAGTATTTATATTTAGTGTAGTTATAAATTTAGAAACACGTCAGAGGGAATTCCCAGTTTTGATACTGGAAATGCGAGAGTTCTCTGAATACCGATAAATCTATTTCTGTCATATAAGAACTGAAGTGGAGTTTTTCTTACATGTTACTGTTATGAAACTGATATTTGAGATTGTACTTCCATAAAGAAATTGAGAACCATCTAGGTTGTTTAATAAGCATTTAATATATATCTTGCCCCAGGGTTTGGTTTTGAAATTATGCGCATGCGTATAGTTTTCTTGACTTTAAGGGGTTTTAGATTGAATGGTTGCTCTGGATTCCCCACTCAATTAATTTATAACTCATGGGATCTTTTCTATGTATGTCTGCTATTGTGGGTTATTGTTGTTGCATAATTTTAAATCATATGCATCATTTAGATTAAAATAAATATATTCCACATCGTAGAACACCCCTTCTGGCGAAATGGAGTCTTCCATATTATCGTTTCGAGTTGTCTCCCTTCCGGCAGTAACTTCCGTGAATTCTGAATATAAACAAGACGTCGAGTATTAGCTGGTTCTGTCAATAAACGTCGTATTATATTAAAAACGAATGCAATTTAAACCGATAAATGTGTACGGAAAGGAGCCATGATGACTGACCCAAAGGAAATTAAATATTTAAAGAGTTAGGAATGGGGTTCCTCCTAGAATTAACGTAGGAAAAAGGTGATAAGTTACGAATTGAAATCTACATCTACATCATACGACGATCGATCGATCAGCACATTGATGACTATACGTCGGCGCATCGCTAACAGACACTTAATAAAATATAATGTAACCAATGAGTGAAATAAAATGCCTTCTCTGACATCTCTCACTCTGAGTCAGTCAGTGACTGCTGTGGAAAGTAAACTTGGTATTGATAGTACAAAAATAAAACACAATAGACCTAATTACATTGTTCATACACTTTTATCCGGGTTTGGCTATTTTGTAACTATTTTACATGTTTGTTTGTCATTTGAATTAGTTTTGAAAATAATATTATCCAGCTACATGCATACATGTGTCAATGAAACAATGGCAATCGTATCCCTCAGAGCAATCTGCTCTTTGATTTTTACACTGGATAAATCATTAAAGTCTGAATGTTCTGTTTGTCCCAAAATATGACTCACATGTATGATTGAATATTGATGACAAGTAAAATAGGATAATAAGTAACATGTGACAAAAATTAAATATACATGTATATAAAGAATAAAGAATGTTCTAGCAGTAGAAAATAGATGCAATAATGCACTAGAACTTTTATATAGATATTGCATTCAATAAATAGGCAAATAAAAGCATTGCTCAACCTCTTTTCCGGTTTTCTAACACATTAAGTCACGGGAAAAAATCTGTTGAAATATTAAATTGCTATATATTTTATGTAAATATGAAATGAAAATCAAGATATGATATTTAATGTTTTAGAGAAACTTAACAGAATATTACAGTGCAGTTGATACAGAAAATATGATGAGAATATTTGCAAGGTAGGTTTTACAGTGGCCTTAAGATATTATTTAGTGGATTAAATGTTTTACTTGTAATAAAAATTATGATACAGAAAACACAGTTACTATACATGTGACCACAATCCTATGAAATAGTTGGAAATATTATGTATTGGGCTGTTTGTTTACTTGGGTTGCTGTCTTATTGATAACTGCTCGTAAATAGAATAGACTTGTTGTCAGAATTAAGAATTATGGTAGATATTGTTTACAATCTTATTGCTCACCTCATTTTAAATTCATACATAACTAAGGAACATCTGTTTTATGTCTGTTTAAAGACATAAGAAATGGTGTATATAAATCGTGTGATTTGAGCTTGACATACATGTTTAGTGAAAACTTAGAAATTATTGCATTCAATTACAATCCTTGACCTCTAGCAAAAATATGAAATCTAATTAATGTGATTGCAAAAATATATGAAGGGAAGTCACAACTAAATTTATGAATGCAAATTTTTATCATTGTGAAGCTGATACTGTCCCAGTTTTTCACATCAAACATTGTAACTATTTCAGAATAGATAGTATCTATTGATAAAGTGTTGAAGATTTGATGTATAATCTGGTCTTATTGTGTTGGCTGATTGCTGTTTATTATACATAAACTGTACATTTTATTTTATGAATACATGTTATTACAGTATGTTACATGAAAGACGTATCCTTATAACTTCAAAGAAATTAAGTCGACTGACATCATGTGTGCATGCCTCTACAGCTCTGCTATACCCCATGCATTGGTAGGTAGATAATTGTTAAATTCATCACTATTGTTATATTTTGCAATGTAAAGTAAAATCACAAAAATACTGAACTCCTTAAGAAAATTGAAAACAGAAAGTTCCAAATCAAATAGCAAAATCAAATGATAAAACACATCAAACAAATGGACAAGTGTCATATTCCTGACTAAGTACAGATTGGTAAAAGATTTTCTAAATGTATTAATAATGTTTTAATTCTCAAATAAACAGTAATGTGAAGATAAAAAGACAACTGTACCATGAACATAAGTACATTCTAACCTGTATTATTTAAAAATACATTGGAAAGGTAGACCATTTTCTTTTGGAGAAAGATGACTTTTCTTTACTGAAATTATAAATTAAATTAAAAATTTAGATGCAAAAAATGTGAAAAGATGAGAATCACAATAAAACTTACATTGAAAATTTTATAAGTAATATTTAGCAGCAGTACTGTGAATTCCTTTATTTTCGTGGGTTTCAATTTTTCGTGGATTGAGGAAAACTTGCATTTTTGTGGATATTCTATTTCTTGGTTTTGTCAAAGTCTGTATACAAGCCAATAGCAAATGTTTGATTCTTTTGAACATTTAAATTTGTGGTTCACCTGTACCAACGAAAACCATGAATATTGGTTTCCCATGAATATAAATGAATCCACAGTACATGAATTGGATACAATGTTTTATTACTGCTAATTAAATGAAGATTCATGCATGATTATTCATGATTCTACAGTTATTGGATCACTAATAGACATAAGAATCTATAAATAAATAAAACTCAGAATCAAAGAGCTGACATTTTGTAAAGTTTCAAATGTATTCTTGTTTGCAGGCAACATTTATTTATACCTATTTTACCGCCACACCTGTTAGACTATGTGACAGCACCAATGCCCTATGTAATTGGAATTCATTCTGCAGTATTGGAGGTAGGTTTTTATCAGAAATTATGTCAGATTTTCTTTATTTCATCAGATATATGAACGTTTTTAAAGAGAAGAATCTTTATTATAGCATATAAGTTACATACTTAAAATCACTGTTACATGTTTTAAAAATATGAATGCTGTCGTTTTAACAGTTGCTAGCTGGCCTGGCAAAGGACCACATGTATTATACTATAGTATGATGAGTTGAAATTGTACTAGTCTTTTAGATAACCATGTTTGCTAATTGGTAAAACTTTGGCAAATTAAGTATCATGTATATTTTTAACAGATAGAACTTTTGACACATACAACAATCACTTTTCCAATGTGGCGTCAGATATTTTGTTTTATGACGTCAAAATTTTGCGGAAACCTGTGTGATATCCAGTAATGGCGGACAAATAGCGATAAGGTGTATACTTACCCAGTTGCATTATTCTCATTTATAAAAAACCCTACTATTAACTCACAATAATTTCTAGTAATGAATATTTCTATATTTATAGAAAGCAAGAAAGAATGAGATATCTGATGCTGTGATATTGGATGTAGATACAAACACATTAATAACAGATTATGATGATTTTGAAGATCTTCCTTCAGAAATTGTGAGTTATACATCATAAAGTGATATATTTTGCTGCTGTATTGTAACAATTGAAAAATACTGTCATTTTAAAAGAGAGACAAACTATACAAAAGTGTTTATAAGGGAAGATGCAAGTTTCACATATAGTGACGATTTGAAATGGCTTTTTTTTTATTTTTCTATTTGCCAAAATTAGTTGGTTTACAATAACCTTCACTTATCAGCAATCAATCACCCTGTTTTACTGGGATATAAGGTCTCCTAGACAATCAATGAATACAATGTATATAACCTATAATATTATTTGACATTTGGTCTAGGAAAAATAATGCATTTAACATATCAGATAAGCTTTTACTGGTTTAAACTATTGGACTGATGCCCTGTGTGAAATCTTTGAATTGGGATTCGATTTTTGTAGTAGAAAAAAACAAATTAAGATTGTTCAAGGAAATTTTAAATAGACATTTCCATTCTCAATTTTATTATAATGAGATACAATAACTGTTTAAACAATTGCTTTAATTCCAGTCTTCCTATCTGAAGAGGCATCTGAAGAAAGATAAAATTATTCAGCAAATGTCTACTAATGGAGATGTTATATCCAAGGCTTTCATGCAGGCTTTAGTAAGGCTCATAGGTAAGTGTTCCCATTGAAATTAAGGTTGTCAAAATCGACTAATTTAGGTTCATTGGTAAATAATTCAAACAAAAGTGTGTCCTAGCAATTGCTCTAACAATATAGCTGTTTATAGACAATTATCTGATGTTTCCATGTTGTCTTGTTTTCTATATGGACTGAGCTCTTGACATCCCACGTTCCCTAAAAAGACCTTTAGACATCATAACAATCTCAAGACTGTATAACCATGTGATTCTATTGTGTTGATTGTACTCATGACATAGCACACTATCTTTTGAAATAATTTCAATATTTTATTTTAGGTGGCTACAGAGATGCTTTAAGATTTCATCCGGGTGAACCTATAACTTTTGACCCAGAAGCATTTGTGCAGTCAAGACCATCCTCAATGCAGCCATTTCTGGACTCAATGTTTGAATTACAAATATTTCAGCAGGTAGGGAGCACAATGAAAAAAAGGGTTCCATAAGTATTATTAACTTTGACCTATATTGGTTTTACAAATTGTGACTTGGATGGAGAGTTGTCCCATTGGCCCTCATACCACATCTTCTTATATCTACTAAGAGTTCCATAAATATTATTAAGAGGAATAAGTTTTACTTGTTTCATATGAATAAAAGTATAAGTTGGGTATTTCTTTCAATGAGAAAATGCAAAAGTGCAACAAAAATAAGATATCATCTAGAGATTAGCATAAATATAATCAATGTATACATTCCAAGCAGACTATATATGGTAATGTTGACAAATTTCCAAAACTTGTTGTCTTGTCTAATAGAGGTTGGGTTATTTAAAAAAATTCCAAGTTACAAATTTCTTCGTTTATAGCTTTTTTTTAATCTAGTCACCTAATTAAAAAATAATTTGAAGTCTTTAGTTACTCTAAATAGAAGCCCTTTTTAGATTCTATACTCAGACATTAAAGATTTTTTACATTTTTTACTTTCAGTTTATTAATGATCGACTGGACATGTTGAATCTAGGCAAAGGTTTCAGTGATTTATTTGAACAGGAGGCCATGTTACAGGCAGACAAGCTCAATTCACAATCAAGATATAAAGAATGGTTGGGTAATATGAAGGTATGTCATAAAGTATTGGTAAGAAATACACAAATTCCAAACTTAGTTTATCTAGCTTGTATTTTCTGGATAATGACTTATTGTGAATTATTATGTTTGATGGATACCAATTTTTGTAGATTTCATGGGTTAAGGCAAACCACAAACTTAATTTTTCATGGAAGTACATTATTTTATAGGCTTGTACATTTAGGATATAACTGTATTGTATTTTAAGCTCCGACGGCATCAATTGGGGATTTGATGGTCGCAAATTAAGTTTACTGGCGACGCGTTAGCGGAGACAGTAAACGGGTATTTGCCACCATCAAATCCCAAATTGATGCCGTCAGAGCTTAAAACACAATATTGTTATCTCCATTCTAATGAAACTGACAGAAAATAACATTAAAACATGTATTTAAAATCTGTCATATGCCGTCTGCGCTTGCGTGTACGTCCCATAGCATCAATTGTCAATTGATGCCATGTAAGAAAGTGACGTTATCCAATCAAAATGAACGTTACAAACGTTGTTGCATTAGAATTGTAAGTTGACTTTGGCAAAACCATGAAATCAAATATTCCCCAGAAAAACAAGTTTTTTCCTGAATCCATGAAAATTGGTATCCACGAAAATAAATGAATCCATAGTATATTTTAGTTCCACAAGTAGTTTCCCCCCTGAATGTTGATTAGAATTATCTTGCATATAAATTTACAATGGATGACTTTTATATATTTGTCATTTGACTTTGAATGTTTTGCATAGTGGTAGTTTACATATTAAATTATTGCTGTTTTGATATCATCATTTGAATTTTTTTATCAAAATTTTATACAGACAAAACATATCTTTGTGTCAAAAGTTTTATTCATATGTTATTTTATTTGAAGTTTACTATAAAATTATCATTATTTCCTCACTTGTTACAATAAATTGTATTTTGTGATGTTCACTGTTTTATTTTTTATTGATGGAAATTTTATGTTTATTTATTTTTAGAAACAGGGTAAACAGATGCAGAAAAATTCAAAGGAATATTTCAAAGACTTTAAAGACAAGGTATGTACTGATGTCTACATTATTCTCCATGGTTACATAAACTTTCAAATTAGAATTTTTTCATACACATGAAATTCCTTGATACTAGTATTTTTGAGTTTAATGTGATTGTTTCTTTCTCAGCTTTTCAAAGACAAGGTTTGTAAAGATGTGTACACTATTATATATGATTTCATGTATTTTTTAATTGTACAGAAGTAATGAATGAATTTTATACGCATTTTTTTTATTATATTCATCAATTTTTTTTGTATATCCATCATTTTTGGCATACTCTGCAGAGCTCATTGCAATTTTGAATTGTGATGCATTATATAAAGGCCTTCATTGTTCTTATCTTTTTATACACTCACTTTCTTAGTAAATTATAACCTTATTTATCCTTCTCTCTTCATAAATATAGGGTCCAGTTGAAATAATTCACAGCTATCTGTTGGTTAGTTGTAAATTTCATGTTAGAGGCCTTCTGGATCCTAAACTTAGTTTCTAGAAAATATGTACCTCAAAACAGGCATTCAGAGTAGTTGACATGGTATTTGAATTGATTTAATCACATATTTCTTCATTCAAAACCATAGATTATTAGTGTAAAATTATATGATATAATGAAAATTGAATAATTCATTGTGTGCTTAAAATCCCCAAATAATAAAGGCAGAAGTTGGCAGATTGTTGGTTCTAATGTATTATATTATCAGTTTGGGTATTTGTTCTTACAACATACTGTTATTTGAAGTGTATGCATGGTACTGTGGATTCATTTATTTTCGTGGATACTAATTTTCGTGGTTTGAGGAAAACTTACATATTCGTGGATATTTAATTTCGTGGTTTTGGCGAAGTCTAAACTCATTCCTTTAGAAAATTTGTAATTCGTTGAACATTTGAATTCGTGGTTCTTTTGTACCCACGAAATCCACGAACATTGGTATCCAACTAATATTATGGAATTCACAGTATATGGTAAATGGTCTATATGTTCTGCAGTGAAATATAAAGTTGTCTATGTAGTATCTTTCAGCAGGTCAAAGTTCGATACTGAAGGACATTTTCAGTTTCTTCAACTTGACCATGAATGTGTAAATAAATATTTACAAGTGACCACCTGACCTAATGTTTTTAGGCATGATTGGTTCATTGTACAAATGAGTTTAATTAGAATTATAAAATGTTTGCAATTAAATTCTAGTGGCATGATATGGACATTAAAACCATGTCTCATAAACACATATACAATATGGCTGCCAAGGTCAGTACAGCTTCAGCTAAGGTCAGTAAACCATTGAAGCATGCTGAAATGTAGCCTCATTCTGAAATTAAAAATAACTTATTATGATTAACTAAACTTAAGAGTAGTTTCCCCTTTTTAATGTTCTCTTTAAGGGAATAACATCTCTTGAAATGCTTCACAGCTCTGCAGTTTTTCTGAACATCAGGCTGAATAGAATATCTGATCTATATCTGAAGGTTTTTTTTTACTGTATATTTATTTATTTTCATAGAGACCATTTTTTTCTGATTGAGATAAAATATGATGATTTTTGCAAATTAGGGTTTACAAGACTCATGGAAACTTTTAGTTTACTGAACATGGTTCATCTCAATTTCATGAAATCCACAAAAGTTGGTATCCAACAAAAACACTGTAATAATAAATCAGAAATCAAAATTTGTGCTAAAAGTTATACTCTTGCTTAAGAGGCATTCCTCTTTGAAGACATTGTTTTCAAAGCAGACGTGAAGATTTTATAGGATGGTACTACTGTATACTAAAAATGTTGATATTATCATTGAAGCTTTTACAATATAGAAAGAAAATAAAGGTACTTGAATCAAAATAATTTATATATCTTAATGTGCTTCTTTAACTGACAAATTTCAACATCAAAATTTTTTATCTGAGAAGTCTGAAGGTGCTTTTACATGGTACAATTTTCCATCTGATTTGATACCCTGGTCCAGTTAAATGGTATAGCATTATATTCACAGAATATATTTTTCCATTTGATTAACCAAACAACAGTCTTCACACAATATGATTTTTTTGTCTAAACTTATAGGTAAAAAAATCACATGGAAATTATAAAAATGTGTACTGTGTAAACCCACCTAAAGAAATGTCAAAAAAATATTAAAAAAAATATATTTCTCCGGTCATGATCAATCTTTGACATTATAAAATTAAAACGATTTCATTTCTTCTTAAAAAAACAACCAATAACAAACAACATGTATGTCACATATCAAACCGTAAGATTTGAAGAAAGTACCTCATGATACATACATGGATAAATAGATTTAAGTAAAGGTTGATAATAACAAATTAATTATTTTTAGTATTTAATGAATAATGTACACCCAAAACTTATAAAGGTGTTAACTACTTTCAGGTAATATCTATTTTCTTTCATAAAGAATTTGTTAAAAAAATATCCGGTTTAAAACCAAAAGTTTCAAGGTCACCTGAAGAAGGCTGTTTCATCTGACCAATAGAGCATCACATTTTAGATAGCCTTTAAGCAAAATTCAAATTGAACTTTACTGTTGCTTTGACATAAGTTAACACCTGTGTAAACTTTGGAATAAGATTCTAACTAAATGATGCTTGCTGATATCTGTCACCTTATCAGAATGACAAAGAAAACTATAGCTATCTTAATATTGCTAACAACTTTTTTTGTTTTTCTCGTTTTTGAAGACCTGTAGAAGCCTCCTTTCTAATCTTGTTACAAAGCAACGAGTAGATTAACAAATTAACATATTTTATAGTCACCTGTCTTTTCTAAAAGACTGTACAATGATCTCTGGAATTGTTTTTAGTTGCTTGGGTTGCTGTCCCTTTAATCAGAGGTTTATAAAAACTGATCTTTGTAACCTTCTGATCTCAGTTTTCCTCTGGTCAGAGATCCTTCAGACAATTTATTTGATTGAAATCTATTCTTGGTTAGTAGATCAGAGTTGTCTGTGTGTGTGCATGGAATAGAAGATGAAGATATTTTGGATATTATATATCAAAAATCTTTCAGGATTAACACCTTTCATATATGATCTCACTTTAGTGTTATAGTTTCAGTAGCATGTAAAAAGAATAATGAAATTGTGATGAACATTTTAATTTTACATCCTAAACCATTCACGACTAACTTTTATTGTAAGATAATAAGATCTGGCATAAATTTGATAATTTTTGACATAATGGTAGAAAAATGCTTATTAGTATATTGAATAGATGTCTAAATTGTATTTGCAAGACCACGAGTGTTCAAGTTAGGTATAAACATCAGTTGATAAAGTACATGTATTTAAACTTGCATATCAATGCTTTAAATTATAGCTTTATTGCATGCTCTCAATATATATTATATTTCAGACTTAGAGAAAACAGTATTATAAATAATTCATGTTTTCTGTATGCTTATTTGATATTTTTTAGAACAACTTTTAAGGTTGACTTTGTCTATCATATATTACATTCATTAATTTAATTTGATCATATCACAGAAAGTATTGTTCAAAACATTAGATATTTCAAAACTTATTCAAAATGTTTCTACATGTCATCATTTTTGCAAAGTTTATCATTTTCCTTTTAGTATTGCAGCTATACAACTTTTTAGCTGATACCTCAATGTTCTGTAGAACCAAATAAGACTTTTTGGGTTACTAATGGTTCTTTTTCCAGGGGCATCAAATTTGGGTGATTTGAACGATACTAAAATGAAGGTTATACACTTTTTGGGATCACATATCTATTCTTGAAAGTCAGCTTCAAGCATTTCACTTGTTTTGTCATAAAATATCTTGTTTTTTTAATATTTAATGAAAAATATGAATTCACTGAATGATTTTATAAATTCACAGTATTTGCTTAAAAATACCTGGCAAATCTCATTCAAAAATTGACAGAGGGAAAATGAGGGAAATAAACCATATATTATTTATTTCTGCCCTAGTTCAATACATTAATGAATGGTATTGAAGAAAGGATACTTTGGGCATGCTGAAAGCTTTTGTTGATGAATAGATATATGATCAAGGATAGATTTGGACTTACAGAGGACATAAGTCATATTACAAAGTGACTAAGTCAATTCTTATTGGTAAAAGTGACTTGAGTCATTTCTTATCACCAAAAATGACTACGTCAATTCTTGTCAGTAAAAGTGACTAAGTCATTTCTTGTCAGTAAAAGTGACTGAGTCATTTCTTATAAGTAAAAGTGACAGAAATAAAACCATATTTAATCATCTTTGTTTAACAGGCTGCTCCTGTAGTTTCTAGCGCCATGCATACTGTAAGTCATTAGCATGTTGCTGTTGTCAAGTATGATTATATGCTTGGTTACCATGTTTTCCTCATTATTGTCATCATTCAAGGCCTTGCTTGCTCATCACTTTCATTGTTGTAAAACTGTGGTTTTGTTTTATTTATTTATTTTTTTGTTTTATTTCAGTACTTGTTGCATATTTTTCATTTATATCGGTAGATGATAATTTTAGCAATGTTTGTTTTTCTCCCCTTTTCCACCATTTTGAATGAATTGTACAAGTATATGCAACTGTTTTAATAAGCAGGAGTTTTACCTTTGAGTTTCTTTGAATGTTAGAATTTTTAATCCCCAAAGCTGAAAAAATATTTCTGAGTCACGAGAAAAGAAACCTCAGGGAAGTAATAATTTTATTATGAATTTAATTGAAAACTGTAAAAAGTAAAATGGCTAAATAAAAGACCATTTTAATCAAAATATACATATTAAAAAAACAACTTTTGATTAAAACAAAGGGAGTTCTTTGGAATTATTAATGGAGAGTCATAACTTACTGTTTAATTAAAACTGAGTTTGATACTTTCACATAAGAAAGTATATGCATCTATTAAACAATTAAAAAAAGACAAAAATTAACATCCTTTGTTAGAGCACTGCTAGATTATTATATTCTTTTAAAAATATTTGCATGTTAATTTTTTGTTTATATACTTTTGTTTGAATGTATTTTTTTTCAGTATTTTTATTTATCATGGAATATTGTATAAATTGGTTATTTTTTGCATGATAAATGGAAATCAAATCCTGAATGTTGAAATAATTCACTAAAATAAAAGCATGTGTAAAGGTTTAAACTATTCTAATTTAACAATTTTACTACATTTTTGTAAATAAAATGATGTTTCAATGCAGCAGTTCTTGTAAGGAAGTATAACAGGGGGAATCATTTAAAAACAAATTATCTCCCGTAGACACAATTCATAATCCATTTAAGAATAAGAAATGCAAACAAACTACTTAGCAGAGGTTCATCAAAATCCAATTCATGCAGAAGCACTACAGCATCAATACTTTAATGACTTTTAAATGAGGCAATACTTGTAAGGAAGTATAACAAGGGGAATAATTTCACTACAAATTATCTCCCTTTCAAAATTCATCAAATCCAATTCATGCAGAAGCACTATAGCATCAATACCTCAATGTCCTCAATCAGCCATTGATTTGCCTTTATATCTATAAATAAAACCCAGATTTTCTGTATGTCACATGACACGGACATTATAACCCAATTTACCACCACTGCAAAAATCACATACCTGCATTAATTTAGAAGCAAGGAGATATAAATAAAGAGTCAGACTACAAGTTGCACCAAAAAAATTGAAAAAATTTTATTTATGAAGTTTAAAATATATTTAGATAAGTCATAAGAAGAGCAAAGAAAATGTTCTGATACATGATAATTTTGTGACACAATCTATATAGGTGACTTCATAATCAAATTGTATCTTGCATGCATGTCTTATCTAAGTGTGAAATTTCTTCTTTTTTTATTTTTTTTATTTCAAAGTTATGAAACTAATTATTTATATAAAATACTAGTTCATGTTAAAACTTTATCCATATTTTTACAGGTACGACGTGAAGGAAAGAAATTTTATACAGGTGTAAGGAAACAGGTGCAGGATATACGGAAAGTGAGTAATGGTTACCTTTTAAGAAAGAGATTTTACACTTTAGCATGCTATATTTCAGCAATAACTTTTGTTTTTATGCCCCACTTGCGATAGTAAAGGGGCATTATGTTTTCTGGTGTGTGTGTCCGTTCGTCTGTCTGTCCGTCTGTCCTGCTTCAGGTTAAAGTTTTTGGTCGAGGTAGTTTTTGTTGAAGTCCAATCAACCTGAAACTTAGTATACATGTTCCTTATGATATGATCTTTTACATTTTAATGACAAATTAGAGTTCTGACCCCAATAGACCACTTTCAAGTTCATCCGTAACCGGAAAAAAACTCGTCAATTATGCGCACCTTTATAACGTCATTTACCAGATAAAGGGGGTTGCCTGTATCCCTGCACTATTTCAATCATCAAGCGTCTTAATGATCGTCACTGTGCAGGATAAACTAGAAATAATGGTTGTTCTGTAGGTACTTAATGCCAATTCCCTAATGACAGCAGTGTTGATTGTCAATTTTGAGAAATCAATTTGCCGAATAATTTGTACAATATAGAATTATAGTTTTCAAACCACATCGGAATGTAAGTGATGACGCCCCTAAATGCACAAATGGCGTTCACTAAAACCAGAGTTTATGACGGAAATGCATTGAACTCGAAAGTTGTCTATTTCACGGTCCATTTCACATAGAAAATGTTAGTGCAAGTGGGGCATTTGTGTACTGGGGACACATTCTTGTTAATTGGAAAGTTTGTAAGATATTTTGTTGCATATTGTAATAGTATTCAATAAAATATGAATTTATATATTATTAACCTTGTTAAAAGAACTAGTTCATTGGTCAAAGGTCAAGTTTAATTTATGATTTAAGATTTAAATTGCTTACTGGTAACCTGCTGGAACTTTTAGAATTTATGAATGTTGCATTGCAATTGATTTTCTGTTATAACTTTTTGATTTGATGGTAGCTTATAATTTTTAGCATGCTTTTTATTGAAATCCTGTAATTTTATAAGTCTATGTATGCTATGCTGTCTATTAGACTCGTCTAACCACACATATTTTATTACAGTAATTTATATGCATGTTGAGTCAGATTATGAAATTGAGTGTTACTTTTTTGAGAAATTCGAAAAACAAATGTGATTATAACTGAAATACTTATTTTTAAATGATTTTGATTTGCTAAGGCATGCATTTTCCTATTGCTGACTTTACTGTTCACATTTCAAGGATTTCCCCCCAGAATTACTAAATTCAATGACACATCATTTTGAATGGGCCATACACACTGAAATTTGTCATTTATTTAGAACAATCCATTTTTAAATCCAAATGTTTTAGGATATTTAACTTTTCTAATCCAATCGATTAAATTAATTCCAAAAGTTACTTGTAGATGAAATAATGTAACACTCATTTTCATCATGACTGGTTTTATATTTTTGGACCATGTGTTTCTTGGGAATATTGCAGGATGATGAACATTCTAGAACAAAAAGTATGAAACAGCCCAGGCCTGATTCAAAAGCATTATCCCGTAACAGGCCCGCCACCGTAATACATGCTGCAGAGATAAAACCTATTCGAGTAAGTCTTGAAATAACTTTCAGGACTAAATTTGCCATTAATAGTTTCTTAATGGTTCTACATTAGAAAACTGCTATGCGTAAGGCCTTCATCCAGACATTAATTTTCAGAATCATTGCTGCCACATCATCTGTTGAGTTATCATATTCTGTCGAATAACAAAGCAATTCTTACTTTTTGAACTTCTTTTCTATATTTCTATAGTAAAAATAATAATCTTCAAATGATCTGACTTTACTTGGGTAGTCATTGGTTATGTTGTTACAATTTATCTTTATTTACTGCTACTAGTAAACAAATGTTAGGTTCAATTATCTCCCTTGGCCTTAGTCCTGTGATTGAATATTTTAGCACTTTCCAACGTAAAGTTTTTTTACTTAAATCAGTTTGATAGGAACAACTTGGGATAGTTCAATGATATTTTCCTTGAATTTTCATTAATTTAATATCAGTAGAGATATCAGTTTGCCGACTGTTTTGTGGCCTGGCCGCCTAAGTATGGACAAGTTATTTTCAATACTACCAATTTTCAATGATAAGTTTTCTGCTTCTGTTAGTTATATATGAACTACTTATGATAGACAATGATATTTTCCATAAAGTTGCATTTCTCTCATCTCACTAGTTCCAGTTTGTTGACCATTTCGAGACCCTGCACCCTATGTCATGGTCCAGCAATTTTGAATTAGTTAGAAAGGTTGCTGTTTACTAGATTGTCTTTTTTAATTTCTGCTGACAGTTGAGACATATCTCTGTGTCAACAGTTTATTCATACATGAAAACAATTATATTTTCTGTATCTTTCCATGAATCGATTTTTATCAATTTGCAAAGAACTTTGATCATTTGATCCTTTTAGTTGATCAGTATTTAGTAACTCCAAAATGCAGTTTAATAGGCAATCAAGTCCCCTTTAAAGGATGGTTACAAGGAAATTATGGGTTTATGTTTATGATAAAGATGAGATAAGATAATAGCACATCAAATAAAAAAAATACATGTACAAAGTTAGAGGTGAATATGTAACCTTTTCACCAAAAACCATTACTTAAATTTTTTTTTTTAAATGACTTAAATATATATATATATATCCATATAACATGGCTTGCCGCTTGAAGCATTCACTTGCTATACCACCACTGATTTCTTCTCTCATTACATTATTCTTTAACTTTTTTAACAGGACGAGGTAATGCTGAAAACAAGAATCAGGGAAAACAAATATTTAAACCGCTAGTAGATCACTAGAACTAACACTTTTTGTCCATCAAAGATACCTGCAACTGATCACAATTTTCTAACCCACCTTGCTTGTTTAATATTGTCCATTGCTGTCTTACCTACTTTGAATGTTGAATGCATGGTATTTGTATGTTTCATATCTATCATCTAGATATGGATCTTTTTAAAATATGAAACAACAATACAGAGGATAATATTTGCATTTGATATCACATTTTTTATTTGTTATGCATGGCATGTAGTTTTTTATATTAAAAAAATCTTGTACTGAATGAATTAAATGTTAGCTGTAATCATGTAGATATAATACTCAATGGTGGTTTTTATGCCTAGCTAAAAGTGTTGTCATGTCAATATATTGTCTGTAATCATTTATAACAGCTTCACTAAAAACTTAGAAACTAGAAACTGATATTTGGAGTATTGCATTCTATTGCCAAAAATTGGACCATTGCACATAGATATTCAAGCCTAACAGAATTTGTTTTTTTGGCAAATGCACACAGCATATTAACATCGCACACATATGGATGCTGTTTCACTCTTCATTGCATATCAAGCACTTAGTGTACAGAAAAAACAAGTTCACATTCATTTTACAGCAGATTTCATTTAGTGTGTATCCAAAGGTAATATCGTTGGTTATCTTGCTTGTTAGCTGAACCGTGAAGTCATTGTTAGGTCAGGTAATCTACCCTCCTTTAAGAGTAGACTAGTTCGGCAGATAACCAATCTATCTGTCTGTTGGACTAGGCTACTTCGAAAGAAGGGTAGTATAACTGACCTGATAATGATTTCACGGTTCAGCTAACAAGCAAGCTAACCAAAGATACTACCTTTGGCTACATACTCAATGAAATCTGCTGTAATACACAACTAAATATTTATGTTTATGTTTTGACAATTCTGAACTTCATCAGAACATCTTGAAAAACAATGAGTGAACAGAGGTGCTTCGGAAAGGAGAGGAGTTCCTTAATAAGTAGATATCTCTGACGTTTTCAGCATTGAATTGGTATTTGCTTAGTTTTGCAACAATAACCAAGGCAACATTTATAACAAACTGTCAAAGGATTCATCATCATATAGGCTTGTACACATTAATACATCAAATATTCTGTTAACACTCAGACAATTATTTCTAGCTACTGTTACAACAGAAATACAGAAATTATACACACAATTTATTAAAAGGAGCAAGTAAATTCATCATAAATACTAAACAATGCTAATATATTACTAAAAACTGGTTTAAAATCATTTCATATACAATGTATCTACTTTATTTTTAGCCTTTACGACCTGGTAATGCACCTATAATACAAGTTACTGGTACAGATAGCAGGTAATTTACATGTGTTCTTCATATTTTGTATTGGATTGCTAAGTTAAAATAATTATGATAGAAAAAGGGTAGGCTACAGAAATTGACTATATTGATTTCAGTTGGGAAGACTTTTGTATTTTATTCAATTTCTCAGGAATACTTTAGATTTATATTTTTTTTTATCAAAGAGCCACCATTCATTTACAAAATGATTCCTTGTGAATATCCATGCCTGTACATCAGATATTCACACTTTTGTCTCATCTATTGGGTTGATTTTAAGGGCATACAATACACTTTTGATCCATGTTGATATTTTGATGAAAATATGCATACAATCTATTTTTCACCTAGTCAATCATGTCAATTTAAATATGTAATAAAAAATATACAATCATGTGCTACTAAAAAAATAGAGTCGAAATTTTAGACATTTACCAAAAATTTTGGGTTATTTTTACATTTCTATCCTATGGACAGACAAACCTTACTTTTTTGTTTCAAAAGGTAAACATGCATTTTTTTATTTTTTTTTAGCAGTTCTACATCACAAAAAATAACATGATATTGTATGCACTTAAATACATTGACTATTTATAAATATGGGAGAAATAAAGTTATTATTGGCACTGGTTATTGTTCATTAATTTTAAAAGTTGCAAGCCATTTAGTGGTTGTTTGGTTTCAAAAGTAAATTTTGATTTTGAAAAGTTGTACATGTATTTACAGTCTAAATGTATTTAATGTAAAAATTGAATGGTTCTTTTTGTAACTTCATTGGGGTGTAAAAGCGTTGACCAAAGTACATTTTGTATGAAGTGCTTCATTCTAAAAATGTGGGCATGGTCAACGCTTAAACACCCCTATGAAGTTGCAAAAAGAAACATTCAATACTTATACCGGGTAATTACATTTTTTAGATAGGATCATGAAAACACGATTTTTATCAAGTTTTTATTTAATTTACCTGTGCACTTTATTGTTGGACTGTGTGTCGTCATGAATAATAAGTTTTATTGTGTAATGAAGTTGCTTAAGGAATAACGCGAGATTGCAGAGTAGCCAATCAGAATCATGTATTATAATGAAACATACATCTAATGTAATTATTACAAATTATATATGATTTTTAGGAGATTGTTAAAAAGGTTTAAAAGATCCAGGTAAAACTCTTTAACAGGAAAAAGAACCCATTTTTACTTAATATTCACTCTCAAATATCTGCATATTTGACATATATAAAGTTATATTATACCGCTAGTATCAATATAAATGATTCATATAAAACTTTTATGCATAAAAAAGAGTATTGAGTTTATCTCATGGTTTTGGAATTTTGTTTTTCTTGGTTATTTAGAGGGGGAGGGGGATTCCATAAAAAGTTGGTACATATATTTTTAAAACAATTGGGACTTCACCTCTGATAGACCATGTCTTTAGGAAAGTGTCTTTAACTCAGATGTTCTTTTTTTTATTTTGAAAACAGTTTAGTCTTAACCTCATTCATATAAACTATGATCTTAAACTTTTATAACTGACAAGAGGAAAGACTAAAAAGTGGGTATTTGCATTTACGATTATGAATACATTATTCAGTTCTCATATTTATTTATACTCATATATCTATAAGTTATAAATCACTCTTTTACACATATTATTTTATTATGATTATAGTGGATTCATTTATTTTTCGTGGGAATCAATTTTCGTGATTTGCTGAAAACTTGCATATTCGTGTTTATTTGATTTCATGGTTTTGCCAATCTCTGTATACAAAGCCTAGTGAAAATATGACATTCATTGAACATTTGAATACTTTGTTCATCTGTACCCACGAAAAACCCACGGAAATTGATATCCAACAAATAATAATGATTCCACAGTATATAAAAAATTGTTGAAATATGTTCTTCTGAATCAGAAGATTTTTTTTCAGAGCTTTGTACCTTGACCAGACACATATAAAATATCAATTAAGATATTGTTCAATTAATGAATTAGGCCACACCAATTTGATTCCTTGTTCGACGGACCCGCCCGCATCTATTTTTTTCAAAACAGAATTTTTTTATTTTTTTATATTCCCGCTTCCCGCATCCGGAAATGTAATCATGTCCATTTCCCGCACCGTTTTTTTTTGTAAATATTATAAAAAGAACAAAAATCGGTTACTTTCCCCCTTACTTATGTTCCCTATTAAAAAATGTTCGTTTTTATAATAAAGTACAAAGAACTTCTGAAGGATTTGCCTTCAACTGCAATTATATTGTATGCTGGCGAAACAAAACTATCCATAGCCGCTGCATGTTTATGCACCTGTCCTGATTGATTCAGGGGCCTGTCGTTCAGCAGTTATCGTTTGTTGATGTTGTTCATTGGTAATTTTTCCCGTTTGGATATACATGATATATAAATTAGATCGTTGGTTTTCCTCTTCGAATTGTGTACGCTAATAATTTTGGGGTCCTTTATAGCCTGCTGTTTGGTCTGTATCAAAGCCCTGTGTAAAAGGCCTGTGTTTGTTACTATCAGGTTGAGAACAATCCTCCCTCACAAGGGGTCATTTTACTGATGTAGAAAAGAAAATAGAAATACCAAGGATTTGTATAGTTCTTCTATACAAAACCTTTGAAAACTTAGAATTTTGTACTCAAAAAGAGGAGAGTTACATCATATTTTAAACAACTTTTTCTAAAAAAGGGGTCCACTTATTTTGAATAATATTAAACTGTTAAAGTAAATGTGTTAACATGGTTAAAGTACAGGAATATTACAAAATTCTTGGACATGTTTTGACCATTTAATACCAGATAGATATATAGTTCTTTGAGAAAATATGAGCCTTTTGTACAAACAAATATATTATAACTTATATTGATTCCTCATAAAACATGTAAAAGGGATATTTATAACATTAAGGGGTTGTCTCCAAACTGATTATGACTTGGAAGGAGAATTGTCTCATTGTCAGTCACACATACATAACCCAGATTTAATTATTTCTTGGTGAACAGAGAAAAAATACTTCAGAAATTAAAGAAATGTCAAAGTACAAGTGATAAATCAAGCTTTAATATTGTCAAAACCTACTATTTTATGTTTACAAAAAAAAATTATAATCGCTCGCCTTTACTTTTCAAGCTTCGCCTCAAAAATTTGCAAATTAAATATTTTTTTATTAAAATTTTCAAATCGCTCGCTCGCCCCAAATTTTGGAGTCCAAAAATCCGTAGAACAAGAAATTAAATTGGTGTGGCCTTATGTCAGACTTCTTAAAATATTAAGGAATAACAAAACTTTAAATACATTTTGAAGTAATTGGAGCCAAAATTTTAACCAAAACATGTACAGTTGTAAAGTTTCCACGTTTCCAAGTCTCATATACAAATTAAAAAAAGTTGTATAATTTCTAATGAAACAACTATCCACCAGATTTAATTAAGGAATGACTGTAATATTTTTTCTGTCTATTCGAAATAACATAAAAAATGTGGTACACACTGAATAACGCGCATAGCGGGTTATTTAACAGTGTGCACCACATTTTTTATGTTATTTCGATTAGACATAAAAAATATTACAGTCATTTCTTATAATTTAATTCTAAATTCCATTTTAAACCGTAGAAAACCATGAAAAAATGTTGATGACGTCACGGTCACATGACTAAATTATGTCTATGGGCTCATAACAAAATAACGTCAGCCAATCAGAAGACGCGTTACATCCAAAATTAAATTAAAAATGAAATAATAGTAAGCAAATATAGGCAAATATAACATCAACATTTAAATTCCACTGATAACTTGGAATTTTCATTAATTGTTTAGAGTTTCTATGAATTAGAATATGTATTGATGAAAGTAGTTGAGACCTCCTTAAAAGAGAATACTGTGGATTCGTTTATTTTCGTGGGTACCAATTTTCGTGGTTTTTGGAAAACGTGCATATTTATGTATATTTAATTTCGTGGCTTTGTCAAAGTTTGCATACATTTCTTTAGAAAATTAGCAATTAGTTTAAACATATTTATTTATTGTGGATTGGGAAACAAGTTTTGCAACTTATATTAATCCCTTTCCACTTTGCGGGTGCGAGGGCTGCCTTCTAGCGGCATAAGCCTACTCTTTTTCGAAATCTACAAGGGTGTCTTTAACGTGCAAGAGATATGGCTCTCTCTTAACACAGGTCAGCCATTTATCGTCCCCTTCCGACGGACTATCATCGTTTTCTCAAGACCATACTCGCAGATGGTGTCAAGGGAGAGCCGAAAGTTGAGTTCCTGAAATTTTCATCCCAAACGGGAATCGAACCAGGAACCTTTGTGTCAGTAGTCCGATGCACTAACCACTACACCACGGCTCTCTTAAAATTTGTGGTTCCCCTGTACACACGAAATACATGAGTATTGGTATCCAACGAATATTAATGAATTCACAGTATTCTAGAAGGGAACTAAAATCATTTATAAGTTATTATATATTTTAGGGTGTCTAAGTACAAGCTGGTAAATTTGGATAATGAAAAGAGTATTGATGACTCAGAAGCAGACCTTTCTTATAATCGTATAAGCTTTAATCTCTTGTCTGATCCAGACCTCCAGGTAGCAATGAACAAATCTGCAAGTGTAGAGGATCTTGGAAATTCACCAATTCATCATTCAGTTGTAAGTTTTATCAGAAAGTATTCATAGATTATCGTTGGTAATCTCAAAGAGAGGGATTTTCTCGCTTGAGCCGGTATGGCAAAATTGAGAAAAGCAATTGACTTTTGAAAAAAAGATATTCACTGAGGCCAAATTGAATATCAGTTAATCAAAGGTCAATTAAACCCCATATTTACCGAAACAATAGACAGTAATTGTTTTATTCCATATTCTAAGAGAAGAAAATGTATTTAATGACAAACATATACCAAAACAAATTTTACATGAAACATTTTACCATAACATTGCATGTAAAAGCGTGTGATGTTAAGCGCGGTGAATAACACTTTCTCAGAATAACACTTTCTCAGAATAACACTTTCTCAGAATAACACTTTCTCAGAATATTGGTATTATTTCAGTAGTTTTCTCTATATGAATGGATTTTGAATAAAAAAGCATACTCACCTGAAAGTGTTATTCACCGTGCTAAATGTCACGCGCTTTTACATGCAACGTTATGGTAAAATGTTTCATGTAAAATTGGTTTTTGTATATGTTTGTCATTAAATACATTTTCTTCTCTCGGAATATGGAATAAAACAATTACTGTCTTTTGTTTCGGTAAATATGGGGTTTAATTGACCTTTGAAAAACTGATATTCACTTCGGCAATCGGCCTCACTGAAAATTTTTTTCAAAAGTTAATAAAACCACATATTTACCTCATCAAAAGACAGTAATTGTATATTATTGCATGCTTTGATATTTTATGAAAATTCCGCTAAAATAATTTGATTAAAACTAGTAGGAAAAAAATAATTTGTCATATCGTATTTAAGATGTATTTTAAAAATGATATTGATAAAGTTTTTGAAAATTTAAAATATAGACAAGTAGTGACCATTTCCTATTTTAAAGGGCTATCGGTGAATTAATCGTCTGGACATCTAAAAATCATGTTATGTTATTGTTCAAATGTCCATTATTTAAGAAGATTTCAGCCAGTGTCGATGTTTTCTCATACAGTTTTGAAAATATTACCAAGAATGCATTTGATTTTGAAACACAGAATTCAAGTACAGCATTACAAAATTGACATGAGCCCATGTTTCATTTTGTATATTAAATAATGTAAAAGAACAGGTTGTAATAATTATTGAACCAGTCAGTTTGAATGAATAAAATTGAGAATGGAAATGGGGAATGTGCCAAAGAGACAACAACCCGACCATAGAGCAGACAACAGCAGAAGGTCACCAACAGGTCTTAAATGCAACGAGAAATTCCCGCACCCGGAGGCGTCCTTCAGCTGGCCACTAAACAAATATATACTAGTTCAGTGATAATGAACGCCATACTAAACTCTAAATTGTACACAAGAAACTAAAAGTTAAAATAGTACAAGACTAACAAAGGCCAGAGGCTCCTGACTTGGGATAGGCGCAAAAATGCCACGGGGTTAAACATGTTTGTGAGATCTTAACCCTCCCCCTTTACCTCTAGCCAATGCAGAAAAGTAAACGCATAACAATACGCACATTAAAATTCAGTTCAAGAGAAGTCCGAGTCTGATGTCAGAAGATTTAACCAAAGAAAATAAACAAAATGACAATAATACATAAATAACATCAGACTACTAGCAGTTAACTGATATGCCAGCTCCAGACTTCAATTTAACTGATTGAAAAATTATGTCTTCATCATATGAATATCGAAAACTGTTTCAATTAAGTCAAAAATCGTTTTGCCTGCTGCTTATTATTGGGAGATGGTTTTCTGCTAAAATTGCTTTGTTGAAAGAGTGCTAATATAATGGATTTTCTCTCTTGATTTATCTACAAACTAATGAATGTTCTGGTTATTTTTCTACTTTGCTTCCTTAAGAATTAGGTGAGGATAAATTATGGAGATCAGGACAAGGTTTTTGATTGCATGCTTTCTACTGTTTTCTCCTTCCTTTGATTTTTTTTTTAATTTAATTCAGGGATGTGGCCCATATTTTAGTCTAAAATTTACAAAAGCATCCTTCAATGTACATATTGCTCAATTGTAGATTAAAGGTGCAGGGGCTTTTCTCTCTAAACCTTTTATAAGCATACATAAATATTACCAATCAATGCTATAATATAGGGAAAAAATTTGGTGTCAAGTATTATTAAAGAGATGTATGAAGTTCAAGTATATATATGTCTAAAAACCAATATTACAGAAGAATTAAGAAATTTGTTGAATCTGAAAGCAAAAAGAAAAATGGAATTGTAACAACAGAATTCTAATAAACCGATATCTTTGCTAACTTTTAAAATTTATGTAAACTTTCTTGAAGTTGTTTTTCTTTTAATATATATTATATCCCTGCTCAAACAGTCGATGGGTAATAGGGGGAGGGAGGAGATATTGCAATCATTTTGTATGATGGTTTATCTAAAAAAAAAAATCCCCTCACTTTTAACCAAAACCATTTCATAGTTGGCCAACAGCTTAACAATGATGAGTTGTAATGTCAAGGCACTGTTTACAGACACTGTCAATATTTATAAATTTTTGATTGCACTTAAAATAATTGACACCTAATCCCTATTTTCTGATACTTTGAATAACAATTAGGTTATGCTTAGCAAGACAGTGTGTGCATTCTTGCAAATATTTTCCTTTATTTACTTATTTATTGCTATTTGAGATATAATGATACTGCAGGATTTTTTGCCTAATCTGTTGATGAAACTGTTCATCAACTTTATTGCAGTCAATTTTCGACAAAAAGCTTTGCAAGTTTCAACCAAATTATAAAACGAAAAGATCTCTAAATATAAAAATAAGAAGATGTGGTATGGTTTCCAAAATAAATTAACAACTATAGTTTCTAAGTCTACAATACACTTTGAAAGTTGAATGCATTTCATAGAGAGGATATTTTATAGGGCCTCCTGCACTAAGCTTGCATTCAAAAATAAATATAATCCAAGAAACGAATCAAGAAATGTAGCAAATTACCAAATACATTTCTTATAGCTTATCATATGTACAACAACTCTAAATTCATATTTTTATCCTATGCTAATGATGCTACTGCTAAGTGACACATTTACCACAAAAAAGTACTAAAAAACTTTCACTGATGGAACGACTGTTAGAAAATTTCCTGTCTTATTTAACATGATCTACGGTACTGATTTATTAAAAACAATATTCTAAATATTATGTTTTCATGTTTTTCAGCTTTTAGAAGAAAGTGATGTTTCATCTGTAGACTCATTTAGTATCGCTCACAGTGGACGTGCTTCACCAAATCAACATGAAAAATCCATCATGGGTTTCGAAGAAACTAGTTCAATATCATCTACTTCTACATTTGACAGTGCTAACATTCCATACATAGATACTTCTGACGATGCTACTAAACACCCTGTACCACCACCACGGAAACATAGACGGCAAAAAAATACTACCGAATTAGGCGATAGACTTATAGGAAGAAAAACTCAAACTGCTGACAGACTTATTGGTCATAAGAATCCACCCCCAAAACCAGATCAGCCGCCAAAACCTACCCCCAGGAAAAGTTTATCTAAGGACATTCCACATACTGAAATAACGTCAGTCCCTCTTATAGAATTAGACTCACCAGAGTATGTGGATGTCTTTGACCCTTTTAGTAGTGGTAATTCATCCACTGTCGGTAGGGTTGAAGAAATACGAGAACTTTTTTCAAGTCCAGAAAATTCACCGGGGAGACAGGGTTCTACAGATGTAAAATTCCACGAACTTAGTCGCACACATGCATTTAGGAAGCAGGCTTTAGACACACCAAAAAGGGATTTTTGTAAGGCTGATATTTCACCTTCACCAGAAAAGGATTTAATGTCGAATAGGTCTACTAGTGATTTACCAAATAAGACAAATGATACAGCTAGTGAACTGTTTGCAAGCTTTGATCCACTGATATCAGAAAAATGTAATTTATCGCCGGGTTTACAAAATAGTGAGACACACGGAAAAGATTTAATTCAAAGTTGGAATATAAATCATTTAAAGAGTGGTTCAAGAGCAAAATCATCCTTGCAGTATTTGGCAGGAGGGAACAATGAACCCAGATGCCGTGATCCAGTCGGAGTAACAAATAATCCAATTTACGGAACAAAACCTTTGCGACATAATAAACCTGAATTGCCACCAAGACCAAAGACCGTGGTTGGTAGTGCTGCTTTATCTAGTCCATTTAAACCAGTTGAAAACCCTTTTTACAATGTTAATAATTCAAGTTCAAACTCTGCCAAAGTTCAAAGTCGGAACAGTGACCCTTTTAGTGACCTTCATGAAATTAGTGTTAGTAACAGAAAAAGTCAAGAATTTGCTCAATCAAAGTGGGAAAAATTTTAGTCATTCTCAAATATTAAGTTTTAAAAATTAAATTTTAATGATTCAGAAGTATACTGTATGAAATCAGTCTTGTTTAGCACCTGCACTGATTTACTGAATGTGTTAATTACATGCTTAGATCCAAATAATTTGCTCAAAAGTATACATAAATTTTTAAATAGTTTAAATTCACATTTTTATTAATGAACTTGAACTGACTAAAAAAATGAACCTTAAATCAATTAAAATTGAATGTAGTCCTCTCATTAATATCGCACATTAAATCATTGATCTAATTCAGAGTAATTGCTTTATTTGTTGTATAAATCAATCATTAATTCTTTTTTATGTAAAAACAGGAGTGAATGGCATTATCATAAATGTATTGAGAAATTTTGTTTTTACTTTAAATAATGACTTGCCATATTTACGAGTTCTTTATATACACATGAACATGTATATCTAGATATACTAAACAAAAAAGCTACTGTGTGTGTACTCTGTAGAAGCATGTCACCAACTTGTATAATTATAGATTATCGTTGATCATCTCAACGAGATTGATTTTCTCGCTTGAGCCGGGACAGCGAAAGCGAGAAAGGCAATCGAGTTGAGATGATCAATGATAATCTGTTTATCGCTATTTTACCTATGACGACGTTTGTCAATTTCATGTCAATTTCGTTAGCAACGTCACGTGCCTGCTTAGTTTCTAGCGATAATTTTCCATCTCAAGCGAGTAGCATGATATGAAAATTATCACAAAAAAAGATCAAAGGAAAAATGCACAAAATAGCGATAATGAACATTATCGATAATTGTAATGTTGCTGAAGAGTCATTATTTGGGTTTAATGAGAAACTATAAACAAAATAAATTTTTTGAAACTTTTTTTATCTCTAAATATTGGAATCTTTAAAGAACAAATTGAAGTTTCTATCTGTATCAATAACATCATGAATGAGGCCACACTTAAAAATATATTGGTTTGCTCAAACCCTACCAAACATTTTGACAGTGAGCATGTGAGTAGGTAGGTAGACATTTTCTTTTTTTTTTGGCAAAGAAAAATGTAACTATTAGATGTCTATTAGTCGTCATGTCTATTTGAATAAAAAAAATATATTTTCACATCAGGTCAATAAAAGATTATGAGAAAGCACCTTTTTTCTTGGTAGGTAGGGTTAGGTCAAACAAACCTATTCTTTTTTTTTATGGCCTGAATATTTATATTTACTTGTGTTTACAATGAAAGCTAATTATTTCTTCCTTTCTTTTTTTTTTTATAAATATTTGGTAAACTATTTTATCATTTATTTTTTTTATAATTTTGCCCTGGTCTCTGTAAATGTGCATTTATATTAAAAAAAAATGAAGTCAAAATTTCAAATCATTAAGAATGTAGTTATTTATTACTATTCTAACTCAACCTGTATTTTCTAAAACAAACTTATGCCAACTAAGGTCTTCATGTACACATACTTGTTTATATATGAAAAAGAAACGATTTCAATTAGCTTGAATGAGTATGGATGGAGTATTTTGCTTGTGTTTTTAATATTATTTATGTTGTTAATGTGTATTGTGGCTTTCATAATATCAATTCTGAGTTTTACATAAAAATTTTGTATAGCTCTCGACATTACAAAATATTGTTGTTATGTTAGATGTTATTGGTATAGATGTGTATAATTAATCTAGTTTAAATATATATTTATAGCAGAGGTCTGTTGTTCCCTCTATTATAAATTATACTATTTTTTTGGTATTTTTTTTCTTTCTAGAAATGATTAACATTTTTATCTTGACATGCTGCTTAAAAGGTTACAGAACACCTAAGGGAGTTAAATCTTAAAAATCAGCTGAGCCTTTTAATCACATACTATAAGTAAGAAAAACTGCTATACAACCAAATTATTCCTGTAAATTGTGTTGTTATATTTTTTTTAAACAGGTCTGAGTAAATATTTTGTCAAAACTTTATGAAAATTAATCGAGCCAAATCTATTTTATTCAGTGTAAGACAGGTGTAGTCTTCAGAAATCTTTTTGATACAAATATTTTTTCAGTACAGTTAAAAAAAGTCTTCTTTTTCAAAATTTTAAACAGACTATATGGACAAAGGGAATTCACATTTAAGAACAGCTAGTCCTTGCTATTATTTCTATTGCAAAATACCAAATTGTGACAGTCCTTTGCTAAATTGATGGTCAAAACCTTTTGGACCACCAGTTTTTGAGAACTGGAGACCTCCATATTGTCCAGTAGATATGACTGGATATTGGTGTGTATTATAGAATTGCTCCTTTGTCAGAAGTGTTGAAGTGCAGGGGTACAATTGATAGGTTTTCAAATTCATTATAAATTTATTAAAAATGGTCAATGTTGTTCTTACCTCACTAAAATGAAAAATAAAATTTTAATTATTTTACAACTTTCGCACTTTACATATTAAAATTTAACTGCCTTGAGTGGAGAAATATCATACATGTAACACACTTGTTGCAGTGGTGGTATATATATACATGTATCTTAACTTGTTAGGAGAGGACTGGCACTGTTAATGATATAAATTTTTTAGAGGTATTTTAAATATTCAGCTAATACTTTTAAGCAAACTTGCAGCATTCTTAATTAGATCTTTTTCTGTTATTGGTTACGGCAATACATTAGTTTAGTTTACATATTGTGATCAAATAGTTTCATTATTTATTTCTATTGTTTTCCAAATTTGAGGAACATTAATCGTATCTGCTGAAATTTTCATTCTATTTTTTATTTTTTATATTTGAGTGCTGGTATTACATTAAAACATTCCATGGATATAGGTCAACAGTGACCTAATTATGTATTTCATTAAAATTTAAAATTATCAAATTTGAGAATTGTAATTAGACCTGCATAGAAAATTTACACAAATTAAGAATTCAAGATTAGGTCTATAAGACGATTACAGTGAAGAAAATTTTAAATACAGATTTTATTTTTAATTAATCACAAGAATGAACTAAGATAACAAGGTAAATTTGTAGTTAAGATTGTTTTTGTGTGATATTGTGCATGTTATGTAATTCTACTTTAAGGTAAAGTCTATTGCTGCTGAGCGGTGCTATGTGTTTTAAGACAAACATTACTGTGATAATTGTTACAATACTCTGGTTAGCTTGTTACAATGCAATCACAGAAAATAAATCATGTATCACTGAAATATTTATTTGTTATTTATACTATACTAGTAGTACTGTAATATACTGTATGTGAGCAACTTGACAGGTGCAACATATAGGGCAGGATCTGTTTACCCTTCTAGAGCACCCAAGATCAACACCAGTTTGGTGAGGTTTGTGTTGCTCAGTCATTTGATTACCATGTTGTGGTTTGTAAACAGCTGTTTTATGTCTTTTGATAGTTTTCAAATTTTGTGTAAAGATTGTATGAAATGCAACCAAAACCCCATAATAAGGACTTGATATCTAAATCTTCCAAAGTTTATCACTACATTTGAGATACACAAAATATAGTGCAGTGATCATAACATTCTAAACATCCTATCCATTAATCAAGACATTTATCAATGCTGAGCAAGTGTTGTTACTTTGAAGCAGATCCATCATCCAAGATAACTGCTAACAGGGGACTTAGTTTAACATTGGACCCTATGGGAAATATATACAAATGTCTTCTTTTAGAGAACCATGGAATGGAATGAAACCGAACATGGCATGAATATTCCTTATTAGGTGCTGTTACTTTGAAACCAATCCAACAACAACAACAACAACAATACTTTATTTTAAGAGGGTTACACAGTTAGCTATATAACTAATCTTCCCTGAGGCCCTCATCATGAGAAATCAAACAAAATGCAAACATATACATTGCATACATTAGTATAAAAAGTCAAGTATGATAATAATGTTTAATACAACTTGATAAAATGTGATGAAAAAAAAAAAATAAACATGATGACATGATCAGTTTTTAATATTATTGATATAGCTAGGTTGATTTCAATAAATGATCTGTTATTTTGTATTTGAAAGCATTAACATTTGTAATATTTCTTAACGGTATTGGCAAATTATTCCACAAGAATGGAACATCCAAGATGGCCACCAGTAGGGACTTAGTTTAACATATAGGACCCTTAGGGAAATACATTCAAATGTCTTCTTTTAGAGATCCACTGAATGGAATGAAACTAAACATGGCATAAATGTTCATTTTGGGGTGCTGATGAAGTGTTACTACTTTGTTGCCCATTTTCTGTTTTCAAGATGGCCACCAGGATTTTAATTAATTATTAAACCAAATTTTACCTCACTCATTATTTGGGTATCTGCTACCAAAGTAGAGGCAGATGAGTGACACAGGCTCTTGAGAGCCTCTGGTGTAATTTTGATAATGCAAATATTGAAATTAAAATAGCAATTCTTTATAATATAAGTTATACAAATATTCAAAATCCATGAATCATGATTGAAGGTATATAGCTGAATAATCTCCAAAGAGAATACCAAATACCATTGACCTTTATATAAAAATTTTTAAACTTAATACAAACATTATCTTGTTTAATATGTAAAAAAAGTTTCAAAGTCAATGAACCATGATGAGGGGATGGGGCTATTTAATTTCCATGGAAATGATACTTGCAAATGCCAATAAATTGTCATACCAAATATCATTGACATTAACATAAGCAGTTAATTTTAAACTGATATAATCACAAACTAATACATATAAACTTGTGGAGAGTTGTCTCATTGGTAATCATATCACATCTTCTTTTTTATAAGCAACATTTTCAGTCATAAGATCGACTATAGGGGCAGAGCCAAATCATCTCCATGGAAATGAGTCATTCCAATCTTTATACAACTGCATACTATTTAACATTAACCTACCACGAGTGGTTCCCCATAAACTTACATAATCACAAACGAATACATGTAAACTTAGCAAATTTTTCAAAGTCAAAAGACCATGACTGAGTGGGCAGGGTCAAATAATCTCCATGGAAATGATATGTGCCAATGCTAATACTACTGCATACTAAATATAATTGACCTACCACTTGTGGTTCACCATAAACTAGATGTAATCACAAATTAATACCTTCTTGACACCACCACTACCAAAAACAGCATACCTATGTCTTGCTTTTTGACACCAGACACAAATTACAGAACTATGATTAATTGGACAATATTCAACATTTTTTTGTTATAAGGTCAGTTTCTCAGATACTATAAGCAACATAAAATGTATTTGGTTTATGAAATGATCGCAAGATGTACATGTATTTCTGGAAATTTTCATCTGACCTTGACCTCATTTACATGGATCCATTGATAATGTAAAGTTCATGTGATATTTGAAATAAAACTTTTCTATTACAGACTTAGAACAAGAATGCAATTATGATAAGTAAAGTCAGTAAGACATTTAACTGTGTACACACTTGTTCTAAGTCTGTGTTGTTTCTACCTGCAACAGTCTTGTCCATATATCTTTGTCCTAAAACATTTTATTTCATTTTAAACTTTTGTATTTGGACAAGTTTGGGGTTAGAAAATATATTTTTATTTATTAATGTTTTATGGTTGGATAAGGGACAATCACCAGTCCAGTATTGAGTGGTAAAATTATCAAAATGTTTTATAGGAGTAACACAGGGTGTCATATGTGGAGACGGATCTAGTGACAGTCTTTGAGATTGCCAGAACTTTTGGTGGAATTCAGCCACATTGCCTAACAAACATCACTTTAAGCAACAACAAAAAACAAATAAAAATGGAATATCACACAATTTAAACTTCTCCATGCGTCAACAAACAATGTACATAAACAAAACTTAAAACACTGTGTACATGATACAACATTTAAAGTTGGGAGCAACATAGGAAACTGCAAAAATTTACCCCAAACATATGCTTTGTCCATATCAAATCTGTCTTTTTGCTAGCATGTTTCAACTTTGATAGTAGCCATACAATATTGAAAGGATTGAAGATACAAACTTTGTTTGTCATTTTTAAATGATAAAATTTATTTCATAGGTAAAGAATTTCTATATACATATCAGATCATTTTTAAAATTACATACATATACATGTAAAACATAAAAAAAAGATGCTCCTTCAATCACATTGCTCATAATTTTACCACTAAACTTTAAAATGTCTATAAAAGTCTATTCTTAAGAGACATATATATGTTGCTTATTGTAGTCTCCCTGTTGTATTAGTTCTTCTAATTATGAACTACATTAGTATTTATTGATAAAATTTGAAGACAATTCATATTCAACCCTATTCTGGTTTGTCCAGAAGATAGTTTTTTCTAGTCCTATATCAATATAAGTATAAGAAATTAAATCTCAAAGAGTTGCAAGGAACTATTTAATAAAACTCTCCTGCAGATAAAAGATTTGATGGATATTAACAAAACATAAAAAGTGATTCATTTACACATTGGGAAATTATGGAACGTTTTTGTAAGCTGATTTAATCATTTTAGGAGGTAGACCTAGGTTAAGGGAAATAACTCTTAAAATCATCAGTACGTTTGTGTCAGCCATTTTCGTAAATATGTTCTAAGCTTCTTGGATACATAGATTATTTTCAATCTGTTTCAGGTAAATGCTTAAAATTCATTGAGGAAACTTGACTTTTACAAACACATAACTGATTTAAAGAGTTATCTCCCTGTACCAAGGTCTACCCCCTTAAAGTCAACATGAAGTGAGAAAAAAATTTGTGGTTATAAGTATTGTGTATAAGTATCTGAACTTTTGATGGAAGCAAACTTAAGTTCTTGGAACAGAAACCAATCTTTGGAACATATATACGGATAGACCAGGGTAACACTAAATGCCACCTCTGATGATGGCAGATCATAAAATTTAGTCTAAACCAAAGATATAAATGTCAACCGATAGCATATACAATTTATTATAAAGTCAAATGTTTCAGACTATATTAACATCAGTTACATGTATTACTTATAAATAACAATTCATCTAACCCTAAAAACCTAAATTAAGGTGAAAGGTAATCTTGCCTTAGATCAGCATAGGATAAATAATTTGAATAAATATACAAAAACACTCAAAGTGAATCCAAAACTGGTTTTGAAAATGAATGGGAATCATTCAGGAGTTTAAGTTTTACAATATATGCAAACATTGTTTGAATCTAAAAAACTACAATTTAAACAATAAAAGATCAAACCATGTTAAAATGAATAAAAGGAGTTTTTTAATGTTGCCATATTCATCAAAATAACATGACCAAATCAAATTGTCATCATGCAGTTCAAGGAAAAACATAATGCAAACGCTGACATATTATAATTTGAACATAGAAATTCATCAATGTTTTTACTAAAATTAATGTTAAAAATAAAAGATATTGCTGGTCATTTTTTAAAATAAAACGATTATCTAATTAAATACAGTTTTCACTCAATTATATATTTGTTCTTCTTATTTTTAAACATAACATGAAAAATTGTATTGAAACAATTGCTAACAACTTTAACTTAAGATGTAATGTTCAATCTAACAGGATAACATTATTTCCATTTTCTAATGTGTCACAAAAAGTTCTAGAGTTGTCTCCCATAGTCCATGTTTTGAAAAAATGTATATCACCCCGACAAACATGCTACTGAAATTATAATTGTTCTAAACATCCCATTTTCTATACCCTTTAACCAACAGTCCTTGTGTGTCAATTCTATCATCTATGCTTGCCAACAAAATATATAATGAGAATTTACGTTAAACACTACATATCGTCCTTAAAAAAAATATGACCCTTGTGACTTAAATGTAAAATAAAGTTTGAACCTGGGAACATTTCTTGATTTAAATCATATCAGTGTGATCAAAGTTATATTGTTACATTCATATGCTACAATGATTAAAATAATAATAATGCCTCTCATCTAGTACATATCTGTAGCAAAATGTTTAGTTACTAGATACACAATCATGGCAATAAATAAAACTTCAATGCTGGTCTGCTGGTATCTTCAACTAAACACTGGCCTAAAAATACATGTCTCCTCGTATTCTTCTTGCCAGCCATACGTCCTTGACCTGAATTGTCACACGTTTAGCATGTATGGCACACATGTTTGCATCCTCAAACAAATGAACTATGAAAGCTTCAGCAGCCTGCAGAAAATCGACAACAAAAAGTTTTATATTCAACTTCAAAAACACATTTTTTTAAATTTTAACATTCTTGTTGTTGGATTGTTTCTTTTTTCATTGCCATTATAAAAATTTGTCAGGAAATTGACTTCTTGTTTAATGGTGAAAATGAAATTATGATGTTTTCTTTTGAACCAAGGATAGTTGATTCATATCATTAACTCATAGAATTTCATCAAGCACTTACTGATTCTATTCATGAGGTATTGATATACAATATTGATAACAGGATGGTTGATTGATTTTTAATAGGGATGGCAACGAGTACTCAGGTACCCAATCAGAAGGCAGAATACTCGAGTACAGTTTTAGTACTTGGATACTCGTTTGACTGTTATTCATCTTAAACTATTTCTCTTCACATTTCCTCTCACTTTTCCGTTGAAATATCTCTTTCATAATACTAAATAAAATCAATTAACAACAAAAATATGTTTATCCTGAGGCTAATATTTGTTATAGTAGTACTACCAACATCCTTTTCTTCCATGGGAATATTTTTCATATGCACAACTTGTAACAAAAAATAGAGAGTCCAACAGTTTTTTCGTCTGAAATTGCTTTAACAATAGCGATCATTTTTTTTTTTAAATGCCATTTGTGTATTAAAAACAATCAACCATCCTTATAAAAACACACAAATTGTCATTACACATAAGCTAAATTTATCTAACTTTTTTCTGAAATCTTTTATACTTGCATTTATAAACTTTTAAAATGGTGATTTAATATAATAATTGTAAATTTTTTTAATATTTAGTTTACATGTATTTGAATGGCAAAATACACCAAAAGATTCAGCCTCCTGTTAGCATCTAGTTCTTGATCACCAGTTACATGTACATGTATTCAAATTTCATTCGAACTGAATGAATGGCATAAACAAGATAAAATACTTATATATACTAACCTCTTGCAAAGCACAAATTGCCATTGCATTCCATCTCAATGGTTCATGACTAATAGCCATGGCAATTTCTCTCACCTAAAGAAAACAGATATTAATTTTAAATCAAGGTATACAGAAGTTAAGAACGTTTTAACAAAATATTTATTTCTAATTTAATAAACATTTTCTCACTGTCAGAACTATATTTGCATTGTCAGTCTGAAAGTGGAATTAGATTTCAGGCATGCGTTTAAAAAAGATCAGACAACTCATTTGCATAGTTAAGATTAAATAGAGATACATGTATAGCATACATGTATTGACATAGTTTATCAGCCAATGTGAGGGCTTTGTTCCAAAAAAAACATACATTTGTACATGGTTCACAGGAAAGGCACATTGACATTTTGTCATTGTTTGGGTGTTTCTATACAGTGCAGTGTAAGAGAAATTCTAAAATTACCTCCATACAATGTACATGTAGATGACAGATACCTCAATTTCAAAGTTACTTCCCTTGGTACTTGTATGTTTAAATCAAACAGACCTGGCATTTATAAAAAGCCGATTATATCATAAAATTTATGATGTTTAACCTACAAAATGTATGGCAACATACATGTACATATACAACAGTCAGGGGGTACAATTTAATTTCCTGTATAAAAGTTATGTAATATATTTGTAGATAAAAAAGTAAATTTTTAACTTTAATGTTTCTCTAATTCCATTTTACACTACTTAAAAAAAAACTAAATATATATGTAAAAGAAATTTTATTTTTACAGCACTTGAAAATCACAATTCAAAACATTCCTAAAACACTTTTCTCAGTGTTAGAACATTTTTTTTTATTCAGAGTTACTATAAAGCACTATAAATGTTATTAAAGTGAATGTGCAAGGCAAACAGTTTATAAATAGGCATGGTCCATGAAGTTGTATTTTCAAGAATATTTAAGACAGACAAGCAAACAGTATGTATATATATCATAACAATAAAATCCAAAAAAAAGAATAAAAATATTTCCTTACTTTTAAGATAAAATAAAGATATCAAAGGGAGATAATTTTACCTTCAAAATTAGTTACCCTTAACCAGTGCCTGTACCCATGACTGTACTTTTTTTAGAAATTGGACAGTATTTTACATATTTACAATGTATCAGTCTTCAAAAATCAAATCTTTATAGGGAACAAAATGATAATTGCATTAAAAAGAAAAAGAAAAGAAAGTTTTTAAAAAGACGATGCTTGTGAGAAATTTGAGATGAAAGTGGTCCTTCATTTATCGTGCTTGTACATCACGGTGTATTTCATGTATTTTGTAGAATGAAACAGACTTACAAGGTGGTTTTTTTAGGTTCCCACACTAATCAAGTTTGGCAACAGACTTATTGGGTTTAGATTCAAGACAACATGACACACAATGAGCCACATAGACGATAAGAAGTCATAAGTGTTTGTGTTTAAATGATTACTTAAGGCCCCAATGATCTAAGTTTGCTAAATTCCTTCTTTATTTTGTTTTGGTACCACTAAAGGCTTTTTCAAACAGCTTCACACTAAACAGGACTACCGGCCTAACACAGTAACCAATGGTGTAGTTTCTGCTCAAATACAGTGTGTATAATTTTTGGTTTTTTTTGTACATTTGTATGTACATGAGTGGTTTCAATATCTTTTTTGTAGGAAATAAAGGAGGAAAAAGGCCACTATCTTATATACTTTTCCATCTCATATTTCTCACCAGCATCATATTTTAAAATCTTCTTTTAATTTTTTCAATGTCAGTACATGTACCAATTTATACCAATTCTACACTGTGTACACACTTGCATGAAATCACAGTATTGTCACGTTTTACTTTTACTGTTTGTTGTATCTTATTACATGTTTCACATACAAATTGAAATACAGTAATATTATGATTAAAGAAAAAAAAGAGTGCAATTTCACTCTAAAGAGAGTATCTAGAATTGAGATACACAAAGTTTCCAAATTTTGTAATCGGACACACTTAAAGTAATTACCACTCTTGAAAAAGGTAGTTTTCTTATAAGAAGATTAGTTGTCTTTTGGTACTGTCTAATCTCCATTAAGGCCCTAGTTCCAGCTCTGAATCTTTTTTTCTTCCGTAAACTCCCATCTAAGTTTACATTGTCTAAAATAGATTAAGAAATAAATCAATGTTTTACAAGACTTTTTCTCTGAAACTTATATTCTGTTGGGGTTACACTAATGTCCTGACAGGGTCCTGACAGAAATGAAAACACTAAATACTTTTTTATTATTGGATGGATTTACTTGAAATTTGGAATCAAGCAAGATGAGAACTTATATTTGATAAATAAAATTTAAAAAAAATATTTATAAGAGTTAGAAAACTTGACCTGACCAACTTGACTTTGAAACTACAATGTACTAATGTCCTGACCGATATGAAACAGCAAAAAAATGTTTTATTATTGACAGGATAGACTTCAAATTCGATACCAAGGAAGATAAAAACATTTAATACAAAAATATAAGAAAAAAAATATTTTCAAGAGTTAGAAAACTTGACTTGATGTCTTCCATCCTTGTTTCCAGTTATAATTATAAGAAAATTGTAGTTTGTTCAAATAATAAATTTGTTAAATACCTTATATGAGAAAATATACATGTACAGTATCATACAATATAAAGACGAAATATCAAATCTGCTATTTTTCATTTTTACAAAAAAATGGTGAAACTATTCAAAGAAGTACATGAATGTATGTTTTTGTTGAGTCTGTGACTTTTGTTGCAGAAAGCTCGACATAGGGATGGTACAAAATGTAATCCACCTATTTGCAGTATTGCTTATAGTTTCTGAGATATGGACTTAACCATGAAACTTAACCTTGTTGTCAGAGCTGAGCACCTGCATCATTCAAGATTTAAAAAAAAAGATATCTAAAGAATTGATCCTACTTATATACCATACACAGGCTTCACTTGCTTTTTGAGAAAAAGGCACAGCCACAGGCACTTGTTTTATATCCATGGCAGGAACTAGAGATCTTGCCATGAAAGTACTTTGGGAAAAATCATAATATGATGCAGGTTTAGCATGCGTAGCCCAGTGTTCTCCCCAGGATTTTTTTAAGGCGCAAAATTCAAGGGCGTGTAACTCTTTTTTTAGAGTGAACTTTTGAGATCTGAAGCAATCAGTCATTAATCCATGACATGCAATATGAATTATAATGCTTTGTGTTATGTGTTTGATAATGCAGAGTATTTCATAATGAATTACAAGAATATATATATATATATATATATGAAATAAAATTGATTTCAAACACAAAAGTTATTTATACATGTAAGTCAAAATATAAATATTCATATCTGTACTCTCTGCTCCTTCTAGGGATAATGTTTCAAGATAGTGTTATTTTGTTGGACAGACTGTTCCTCAATTTTGTCTTTATCCTCTTTAGGGTTGAAAACCCCTCTCACAATAACTTTTGCTTACAAATGTATACCCCCTTTAACATTTGTAAGCCATGAAAACTCAGTCAGCCACTTGTCATTGAAACCAGAAACATGGTGCTTGCTGTTATCACTTGCTAAAATTTTAGCTAGGTTGGGATTAGGAGAAGCAATGACATCTGCTTATACTGACAGTGTAAGGTGTATTCCCCTTTTCATTAGAAGTCATTAGGCTGAAAAAAAATTCTACTTCCATCATTTGCCTTTTGCTTAGAAGTCACCCTTTTGTTATTTGCAGAGAACATGTTCATTCAGAATTAATAAAATCGAATATGGTTAAGATATTTGATCATATTTGGTACACAACTTTTTAAAACAAAAATATGTTAATGAACAGCTGACCAGTTTCTGTAGTTTTACATTATATGCTTCCGTGTGTATTATTGTTAAAACCTATCTCTGGCAGGTAGATATAAACGAAACTTTGCAAGTTTGTTAAAGTTAAGACCATTGAAATTATCAACTAGTAACATTATATAGAAGCTGCAGCAATTCCGTACCCGTGTTGATTGTCACATATTTCCCGACGCACGGAATTTTATGATCGATGTTCAATGATCATTTTATTTCTAAAAACACGACAGTTTGAGACAATTTACCTTGCAAGTAACATTTTTTCACTTTCTATTAAAATAAATCACTTCCCTTTATTTTTATTTTTTCAATTACAAATACTCTCATTCATAATTTTCATCGTAAATATCTTTAGCAATGTGTATTCAAATTTATCACGTGTATTCATCACGTTTATTGGTCGTGTTAAAATAGATTCTTCTTCTCGACCAATGAAAAAATTCGTGATCAGCAACTTGACAATTTTAACCAACATTTAAAATGAAATGTGAAAATTAACACGCTGCGGGACCAAGTATTAAGGGACAGCGGACAATTAAGACGCTGCAGGATCAACGAAAATATTATGAAGGCGCTGCAGCACCGCAGCGTCATATCGGCCTGGGGAGAACACTGTGTACGAGGATAAATAGATTCTCTAGAGTCGAGAAAGTCTTCATAATGTCAATGCCTGTGACTGGATATATATTTTGTCTTTAAAACCTTTTGGTGGAATATTTCGGGAACTGTTTCCAGCATTTCTTTGAGGTGCTACCGATTTTCTACCAGCACTGCTATGTCGTGTCATTCTTTCATTAAATCATTTCATGAAGAACTGTCAATATAAAATATTTGTTTTCATCTTTTAAATTTCCTGGCATTTTAAACAATCATGCGCATAGATACCGGAAGTATATAACTAATGACGGAAAGGAAATGATTATTTTCAGGTAATATTTTCACGGAATCATTATTCTATGAACGGGTACATGTTGATCATTTGTTAGGGGTAAACTCGACAGTCCCCTGTTGTGTAGTACACTTATTGCTACACTAACATAGGGGATAAGCTTAAGACGGAATGGTAGTCCAGTTTATGTGGGTCCTTCATTTCTATCTTTAAAAAAATCCGCTCACTTTTATTCTTTTAATACATGGATCAGTTTAAAAATACTGGCCCTTCTCTAAGTGTCCTTAGTACTTGATGAATTGATAATTTATATCCGCTGTATTCTGGACATTGTTCTTTTTCTGTAAGGGACGACTTCAAAAGTTCAATGAAGGATAAAAAGACTTAATTCACATAGTTTTTTTTCACTGACCCCCACCCTCCTATTTAACTTAATTTGGGATAAATTGATTGACCAACTGGCCATGATATGGATCCGATATGTAAAATCAATGTCGGAAAAACAAAGCTTACAGAAGTTTAACCCCCTCCCCAACCCCAAACTATTTGATTTAAGTTTTTTTTAATCCTACATTGATCGTTTGATGGCGATCGTCCCTGAGTATATTTTTTTTTCAATTTCTTTAATTTTTGCAGTTATTCTTTGTATTTTAGCACCCATACTCATCTTTTTTTCTTTTTCTTAAGAAAACCAACTAAATCGAGTTTTTAAATCAACTAATTATATAAAAAAAGTTCTCAGGTATAAATCTAATACTATCATTCAAAACACAAAATATAGTTGACCTATTGAATATAGTACTTAAAAAAAAACAACTAAAAAAACAATAACTTTACATTGACCAATGAACCATGAATATGAGGGCAAGGTCAGCTAAACCCTGACAGATTGACATGAAGATGTTGCAAGGAACCCATATACCAAATATAGTTATCATATTACTTGTAAGTGAGATGCACCTTCCTCAACCAATACAAACTGGCCATCACGAAATATCCTAAATGTGGGGCTTAAGAGTGGCGTTAAAACAATAACAATCAATCAATCATAAGTGAGAAATTCTCATTACAAAAAAAATGTATTTTTTTCAAGCAGTTATTTTAAAATAAACATTTAGAGGATCCAATTATCTGGTATTACTCAACTGGTCAAACTATGATTCTAGTATTAAGATATTTGGTTTGCTTGTACTCTTATCTGTTACAGACCTTATTTACTTCCATTAATGTAGATTGGGTATGTAAAATAGACCAATACAAGTGACATTAATAAGTCAAAAACAAAAATTGTCATTAATATCAACTTATTTGTAGATATCAATTTGATAAACTTTTTGACATTTAATCATGTTAATGTTTCTCTCTGAGGGCATTTATCATATTTTCTGCAAAAATTAAAAAAAAAAATATTGGCAAAAATTGTCTTTCAAGGGCAATAACTCATATAAGAGCTTAAAAAAAATTGTCAATTTCAGTCATGTTAACTTATTTGTAGGTCTAACTTTGGTTTACATATTTGACATTTATGAGTACCTAACATAAGTTCTGCAAAATCTAACATTTTTGGTTCAAGGGCAATAACTCCCATAAGTGATCAGTTGACGATTGGTCATGATAGCCCATTTTTCAGCTTTTACTTTGTTCAATAGTAGTGCCACTATAAGTTTTTCTCTATCATACTCTTTGCGAAAAACTTTGAAAATTTAAATCAATTAAATGTGTTTCATGAACAATAACTCCTATAAGAAATCAATAAACAGTTTTGGTCATCTGACTTATTTGTATATGTCTTAAAACATAAAATCTGCTATATTTATTCATTGCAATATCAATATATCAATATCAAAATTTCCCCTTATATTCTGCAGTATTGACACTTTTTTCTTGCAATTAATTCATAATTCAAAGTTTGATAATTTTTCTTTTTTCTAATCCTTTAAATCAGTTTGATCTTGGGACATGATAAAATCAAATAAACAACATATTTGCAGACTTATATCAGTCATGTTAATTTTCAAGTGTTTCTGTTAAAGCAATCCTGGCACAAGTTATTATGAAAATTTGCACATCAGAAAACACCAGTCTGTGTCCACACTTGTCTATAAAATTTAACATAGGTTTGTGGATATATCTATAATCAATCCTTTTAATTATTTACACTTTTCAGAATATGAAATTCATAAATGTTTTTTAGAAGTCAAAATAACATTCAAATTAATTCCAAATTAATGATATATATCTACATGTATGTTTTTTTTATTATATGTTTGTTATTTCACACACTATAATATATAGCAGGAACATATTTAAAATTGAAAATCATTTTTTTACATAGTTTTAGATCACTAGAATCCAGAATATTCCAAGTCATAAAGTTTGGCTTTTAAAGTTTCTGGACTGTCCTTTTTATTTGAACATCCTAAATACATATGTCCTTCTGTAAACAAAGTAAGTCTACAAGGATATATAATTCCAATGTCATTCAGATTGTAATAGCCAATAAATTTCCCTTCAGAGTTCAATATGTGTAGTGTAGAAATTAACAAATCTGTAACTACAATATTATCTGCAGGAGTTGTAAGCAGGTCAGAGGGACTAAATGGTTTTTCTTCAGTGTTGATTGTGGGTTGACCAGTGTACACCTGTTTTATTTCTCCTTCTTTTCCTAATACCAAGAATCTACAATCAGAAAGTTTCCCATCCACAACACAGATATTGCCATTAATGGTGCTTGTAATTAATCTAGGCCATGTAAATAATGGTTCTTTGTTGCTGTCTTCTTCATATTTTTCCAAGCATCCACCATCCTGGCCCATCACTACCACAGCAGCCTTCGTTTCTCGTACTACACCTACTATAACTCTGTTATCTTTGGTTATATGAACACATATTGGTTGACTTTGTGATGTATATGGTCTCACATCATAATTGGATTCATCATGTTTGAGCCATACAGTGCTACTTTTTGTTTCACTGATAATTAACAGTTTTGTTTCATCTAAGGCTGCTACAACCAGGTTGGTGAATGCATTCATTGCTGCCATGTCACAAATAGTAAAACAGTTTGACTCTGACATAATCTTAATATTTTGATTATCAAATTTTATATGTTGCAACTTTTCAAGAATACCATCATAAATCCACAGAGTACCATCAGAACATCTGCAAATATTATGAACATTTCTTAATTGTGTGGTGAATTGTTTAGCAATTTTAAACTCAATTTTAGGATGTTGAATTTCCAAGTTTCCTCTATTTTCCATTGATCCAAAATTCACCATTGTAATTTTGTCTGGCAAGAATCTCCCCAATAATGAAAACTCAAGGTTTTCTTGTGGTGTAGCTCCACACAATGAAACAGCAAATTTATCAAACTCATCAAAGAATTTGACAAAATCTTTTGAAGTTGTAATACTTTTTACATTGTTACTCTCCCTCTGTAAGTTTTCTAAGGTTTTCTTAATCTTGCTTTGCTTTGCCCCGATTTCCTGGCTATTTAATTCCCATGTCTGCTCCAGATCTTTTACAAGATTATCAGCATGCTTATCAACTTCACACTTAAAAGCATCCCTGTGACTAAGGATATCTTGCTTGATTTTTCTAAATTTAGCATCTTCCTGATCTTTTATGTCCTGAACTTTGTCTAAAGTACTGGTCAAATTATGTATACTTTCATCTGATTTCTTCTGTCCACTTCTAGTTATCGTCTTTTTATCATTAAGCTCTTCTTCGTCAATAAAGGTGTGTCCATTGTGGACTTTGGTTACACATTTTAAACAGATGACTTGCTTACAAGTTTGACAGTATACACAGCAAGCCTGGTCTGGATGTTCTAGACATTTAACATCACTAAAGTTAAATGTATCCACTTCTTCTTCCTGTTCCAGCTCTTTAATGTCTCTAATCCTATGTTCAGTTGCATTTTTAAATCTAGCATGGACTTTATACTTGCATCGGCTGCACATTAAAAGTTGACAGTCCAAACATTTAAATTTTATTTTATTCCCACCATCACAAAGTTCACAACCTACTGGAATTTGTCCTCTTTGTAAAGACTTAGAGGAAGCCATTTTTGATGTCTGAAGTTAAAAACCCATATATTTATATCAAAACTTTTAATCAAATTATTTACACTTGTAGATATAATATGAAAGATAAAATATGAGATTATTTAGATATGACATGTGTAATGTACATTTAAAATAAAGATGGACAGTGTAATCTTGTTTATTTGCTGCATCATATAACTTTTTTTTATCAGGATAGGGGAAGCTAGTACACAAAAACATAATATTTATTTTTTAAATATTATCCTTTAAGGGCAATAACTCATAAAAATATGATTTGTATGTAATATTTGCTACTGTCGTATAAGCAACAATATTTTATCATTGTATTACAAAAATGTATTATTCTAATTTGCTACATATTTCAGCAACAATATCTGCTTAAAATTAACCAGAAAATTTGTTATAATTTTGACCGATATTTTTGCTCTTATTGCTTTAGTTTTTAAATTACAACCCATAATTTTGAGAAACAGCTGTTTTGTTTGTTATTGATAAAAAATCTTAGATAATTGTATCCTACATTCAATCAAAACATCAATTTATAAACTATACACACTATTTGCCAATTCGGGGACTGTTAGCTCACTATGTGGCTTTGCTCATTCTTGAGGATCGTAGGGCTAACTATAGTTAAAGTCTGTGTCATTTTGTCTCTTTTGAAGTTTTGTCTCATTGGCAATTATACCACTTCTTCTTTTTTTTTTAATGTAAACATTATTTATTAGAACACTAAAAATCCAGCAGCAATAGAGAGCGACAAATAATGTTTAAACAATAGATAATTCCAAAGTTTTTAGAAAGAAAAAAAATAGATTTAACCGAAATTTTCAAAAATCGTGCATAAACACTGATTTATTCACAAAAGATGGAACGATAAACTAGAGGTTCTAAAGAGCCTTTGTCGCTCACCTTGTGTATATTAAACAAAAGACACAAATTATAGACGAGAATTGAAATCATGATAAAATTATGTTTTGGTGATAATGATATGTTTGTCAATCTTACTTGACTGAACATTCTTCCTGTTTACAATTTTCTCTATTTATAATGAACTTGGCTCAGTAGTTTCAAAGGAAAATATTTTGTAAAAGTTTACAAAAATTTACATAATTTACGAAATTGTTTTAAAATTTACTATTAAGGGCAATAACTCCTTAAGGAGTCAATTGACTGTAGGCAAAGTTGACTTACTTGAACATCATTCCTACTTTGCTATACATAATTTTTGTTTACAGTTTATCACTATCCAAGATAATATTCAAGATAATAACCAAAAACTGCAAATTTTCTTCAAATTACTATTCAGGGACAGCAACCCAACCATGGGTTGCCTGATTTGTCTGAAAATTTCAGAGCAGATAGATCTTGACTTAAAGAAGACAACTGCCATATTTGCTCTAAATGCTTTGGTTTTAAAGATATAAGTCAAAAACTGCATTTTACCCCTGCATACTATTTTAGCCATGTTGGCAATCTTGGTTCGTCGGCGGGGTTATCGGACACATTTTTTAAACTAGATACCCTTATGAGGATGGTGGCCAAGTTTGGTCAAATTTGTCTATGTTGTTTCAGAGTAGAAGATTTTTTAAACGATTACTAAAATTTTAGAAAAATGGTTAAAAATTTACTATAAAGGGCAATCACTCCTTAAGGGGTCAACTGATAATTTTGGTCTTGTGGACTTATTTGTAGATCTTTCTATGCTGAATATTATTGCTGTTTACAGTTTATCTCTATCTATAATATTATTCAAGATAATAACCAAAAAATGCAAAATTTCCTTAAGATTACTAATTCAGGGGCAGCAACCCAACAATGCATTCTTCGATTTGTCTGAAAAGTTCAGGGAAGATAGATCTTGGTTGGTTGGCCGAGTCATATGACACATTTTTTAAACTAGATACCCCAATGATAATTGTGACCAAGTTTGGTTAAATTTGGTCCAGTAGTTTCAGAAAAGATTTTTGTAAAAGATTATGGACGACGGACGACGACGGACGACGGACGACGGACGCCAAGTGATGAGAAAAGCTGACTTGACCTTCAGGTCAGGTGAGCTAAAAAGGTAAGTTTGGAAACTGTCTGTCGAGCAAAAACCTAGTAAGGTCGACATTAAAATATAGACGTAGCACTAAGTATACAGCTGAGTGAGAAACAATTTTTCTTTTACCCGTTTATAAAGTGTAAAGATTAACAATTGAAGTTTTACTCTTTACACCAATTTCATTTTTTTCAATAGTTGCTTCGTAAATAACGATCATAACAAATGATTTATGTATCTTATCAGTGCACTTGTCAACCGTACAAAAAATATAACGCATCTATACTATTAAACGAGAAGACCTCATTTTTGGTGTCGCTTCTCTTCTTTCCAGAATAAATTAATCAACACGCCTCTGTGTCCTATAGGTACAGTGCATAGTCGCATTTGTCATCCATCCATATGATTATTCAAATTGAGTTATTTTAGGAGAAAAACGAGAAAAAAGGCATCCGGATATTGTCCCGTCATTGTACGAAATTTTAAGTCAGATTAGACTTCCGGTTTGCGTTTTTCTGTATACTTTGAACATACATATACTACGAATAAAGTGTATTTTCAGAATTTTATCTGCTATCATTTTCAAGTTTACTATCCACGGCGGTCACAGAGTTTATTAAATAGAGAGGGTCTGTATACTATATCAATGATCACCATGGATCGATTAGTAAACTTAGAATTGAAAGTGAATACGCTTTATTTATATAGTAATGAATGTTCATAATATACAGATAAGAGCTAAAATTATTCATGTGAACTTTTGATACTTTTTCTGAAATCCTCCAGTCATTAAATCTTTTACAAAATTCATTGATTACATAAAAAAAAAAAAGATGTGGTATGATTGCCATGTTTAGACAACTCTCCACAAGTGACCAGATATTAACAACTATAGGTCACCGTACGGCCTTCAACAAAGAGTAAAGCCCATACCGCATACTCAGCTTCAAAAGGCCCGAAATTACAATGTAAAACAATGCAAACGAGAAAACTAGCGGCCTTATTTACGTACAAAAAATGAACGAAAAACAAATATGTAACACATAAACAAACGACAACCACTGAATTGCAGGCTCCTTTATACTTAAATAAATGTTCATAACATACTAAATGTATGTTCATAATGAAATTGATAGAAAACCAAAAATTGGGAACTTTGGAAAAAAAACATTTTCCTGTCCCCAATAACCTATATGACTTATGATACTTTTGCTGAAATTCTCCAGTCATTTTGTATTTTACAAAATTCTTCCAACAACACTTTACATACTTTAAACTACGCTCTGAATGCCCGCGATTTCGCGGGTTTGTTCTAGTTATTATAAAATGTTAAAACATTCGACTCTAACACATTTATATAATATATCATTAATTTATTATTTGCATATGTTAAATGGCTTACCTTATCGGAGAAAGACACTTACAGAATCAAGATTCTGTCCTCGAACTTTCTGACTTATCTTCAACTTTAACATTTAAATTAAAATTACAACAAATATCAATATTATATCTGCCATTTTTAAAAACATGTCCTATTTTTGACAAAGCACAACAGAAAAATTGATATTACATGATCTGACTTTCAAAAGAAGTTAATGGAACGCTTAATTTAAAGGCCCATAACTGCACACTCTACATGAGCAGACGATTTTAATCATTTTAGTTATAAACATGTTGTTTACGTGTTTCTACATGAATGTATTCACAAATTTAAAATTGTCAATAGAAAAATCATTCGAATTTACAAATTCTTTAAAATATACGTTGTGTATATGTTCCAGACCATATGAGTATTTGGACCGTACGCGTACGGTCCGGACCGTATACGTATACTCGTATGGTCCGACCATACGCGTACGGTCGGACCGTATGAGTATACGCGTATGGTCCAGTACGAGCTGATTATACATGTTATTGGATCATATGAGTTAAATTTAAACAAACATTTATCACAATCTTTATTTCAAGTTTTACAAATTGTTATTATTAGAATTAGATGGATAAAATGATCAAACGAACAATTGAAATTAAATATTTGTTTAATTGTATATCTGAATCCTATTTTGGTACACTCGCCCAATGTGACACAAGTTACGTAATATTTTTTACATTATCATGTTTGCAGTTCATGTATGTTCCTTTGCATTTGCATTTTTTTTTGTAAAGTTGCTAAATATTCTAAAACAATTGTCCTCCCACATTATGTTTACTTTGATATCTTCAATTTCAGTGATCATAATTCAATTAATGTATTACAGATCGACATGCTAAATACAAGAGATTAACATATTTAAAATTACAATTAGCGTGAATTTTAAAAAAAGTTAAAATATAAAGTTTTTATTTCAATCAAAATTGAACTATTTTATATTAATTTGAGAGTCAAGTTATGTTGATCTTTTATATGCATCTGGTACGGGGCGCCGAATGGGACTCTTGTGGTTTTGTACTCAAAATTCAATTTTGTACGGACAAAAGTGACTTTTGTTCAACAAAAATAAGTTCAGTTTAACAAAATTTGTATCATACTACAAATTTAAAATTTTGTCATACAAAATTATCTATCAGCGGACAAAAGTCACTTTTGTCATGACAAAATTCATTTTTGTTACACAGACTTGAATTTTGTTACCTAATTTGAAAATTGGGCGACAAAAGTCAATTTTGTATTCAAATTAGTTTAGTTTGGTTTCTGTGAACTAATTTGCATACAAAATCGACTTTTGTTACACAAAATTGACAAAAGTGAATTTTGTCTCAACAAAATTGACAAAATTGACTTTTGTCTCAACAAAATTGACAAAATTGAATTTTGTCTCAACAAAATTGACAAAATTGACTTTTGTCTCAACAAAATTGACAAAATTGACTTTTGTGAGACAAAATTGACTTTTGTGAGACAAAATTGACAAAATTGACTTTTGTCTCAACAAAATTGACAAAATTGAATTTTGTCTCAACAAAATTGATTTTTGTCTCACGAAAGTCAATTTTGTCTCACGAAAGTCAATTTTGTCTCATAAAAGTCAATTTTTTTGTTACAAAATTGAATTTTGTCGTCACAAAAATGAATTTTGTCGTCACAAAATTGACTTTTGTCTCAACAAAATTGACAAAATTGACTTTTGTCTCAACAAAATTAACAAAATTGACTTTTGTCTCAACAAAATTAACAAAATTGACTTTTGTCTCAACAAAATTGATTTTTGTCTCAACAAAATTGACAGAATTGACTTTTGTCTCAACAAAATTAACAATATTGACTTTTGTCTCAACAAAATTGACAAAATTGAATTTTGTCTCACAAAAGTCAATTTTGTCTCACAAAAGTCAATTTTGTCTCACAAAAGTTAATTTTGTCTCACAAAAGTCAATTTTGTCTCACAAAATTGAATCTTACCTCACACAATTGACTTTTGTGATTTAATTTCCATATCAGGTAACAAAAGTCAATTTTGTATGCAAATATGTTTATATTTGCATACCTTTTAGACAAAATTGACTTTTGTCATGACAAATATGAATTTTGTCTACAAAAATGAATTTTGTCATGACAAAAATGAATTTTGTCTACACAAATGAATTTTGTCATCACAAAATTGAAGTTCTCACAAAACAAAAGTCTGTAACACATAGTTTTGTAAGACAAAAATGATTTTGTTATGACAGAATTGAATTTTGTACAAAACCACAAGAGTCCCATTCGGCGCCCCGTATCTGGGTCTAATAAACTTAACCAACTTCTTAATATAAGTCAGACCGTACGCGTACGGTCCGACCGTATGAGTATTTTGAAAAAGTACGCATACGGTCCAGACCGTACGCGTACGGTCCAAATACTCATACGGTCTGGAACATATATACTTCATTAATAAAGATTGAGCCTTTTGATAATGCACATAGATTTCCATGTTTATAAACATGGACGTCAAGTTGGTTACCTATTCCCTATTCCCTATTCGTTACCTATTCCCTATTCCCTATTCGTTACCTATTCGTTACCTATTCCCTATTCCCTATTCGTTACCTATTCGTTACCTATTCCCTATTCCCTATTCGTTACCTATTCGTTACCTATTCCCTATTCCCTATTCGTTACCTATTCCCTATTCCCTATTCGTTACCTATTCGTTACTTATTCCCTATTCCCTATCGTTACCTATGCGTTACTTATTCGATTTTTAATATCCTTCCCCCTTTTTAATTAATTATTATGTCACCCGATCGACAATGTACAATGTAGGAATAGGGAATAGGTAACCAACTTGACGTCCATGATATAAACAATATAATTTTTAGTCTGTGACATCACAAATCAATACACAAAAATATTCTTGTAAATGGTAAAACGTAGGGAAGACAACAATACTTGTTCTGAAGACCGAGAACTCGATCACATTTCGTCTGGTGTTAATAGTTATCAAAAGTACCAGGTTTATAATTTAGTACGCCAGACGCGCGTTTCGTCTACATAAGACTCATCAGTGACGCTCATATCAAAATATTTATAAAGCCCAACAAGTACAAAGTTGAAGAGCATTGAGGATCCAAAATTCCAAAAAGTTGTGTCAAATAAGGCTAAGGTAACTGAGAAATATATTCTACCTAGATTTGCAAGGTTTAAAACTTCCTCTATTATTGTCAGATGAAAATGTTCACCGTCCATAACACCTGACAAAATCAAACGCTAGACTATATCAATCAACGGAACCAATAGAAAATAGCTGTCATATTCTAGATTTGATACAGCTTGTATAAGGTTTCAGATTTAAAAAAAAAAATTCTCCTCTTTTAAACAGTCCGGTGTCGGAATTCAGTTGGCCCATAAACAACAAAATGTGTTCTCGTTCAATGAAATGGACGTCACATCCAAATTTAAAAAATATAAATTATCTAAAATTGTACTAAAGATACAAGACTAACTTGGCAAAGCCCAGATCATGTCGATTGCAAACTTTAAGTAGTCCTTACAAAGTTAGACAGACTATACCAGTACCATCTGCTGTGAATACCGATGTATATATAAAGACTAGTTATTTATGAGTTTTGTTTTGGTTTGGAGAGTCACTATGGAGGCTGCTCTATATCATTTGGGAAATCCTCAGCTGTCTCCCCGAAGTCTTTTTTTTCAATTAATTACATTTTCTCTCGCATTGTCTACGTTCCCATGTGACAAGGTGATAAACGATTCTTATATTCTTATTCTAAGACTTATTTTGATATACATTTTCGGTATAATACGAAAGATGCGAAAAATACCGCCAACGGGACATTCAAACTCATCGGTCAAAATAAACGGGGAAAACATGGCAAAACGGAAAAAGACAAAAAGACAAACAACAGTACACAAAACACATCATAGAAAACAAAAGACTGAGGAACACGAACACAATAAACAACCTTTTCTGGTAGGGTAAGCCGATCTTGCTCCACATGTGACAACTACAAGTTATGTTGTTCATAGAAGTATAATTCGGTAATAAGTGTAACTCTGAAAGTGCACATTCGGAGGGGGGGGGGGGGTGGTGGTGGAAAAACTTGGAACTCTGGGTTTAATAGCTTTCTTATGAGCAGCAAACCTCTATCGAGGAAATGATGATAGGAAATACAAGCCCTGAATTTATGTATCAACGTTAAGGTTTGGTTGTTGTAGTTTAATTGCGGATTGCGAAGAGAACCCTAAAATGAAATGTCGCACAACAAGAAAATTTGCATTACATAGAGTTGCTATAAACCATTTAAGCGACAGGCATCAAACTCTTTGAATTGTGACCTGTTTAGAGAAAAAGACAAGAAGGAATCTTGAACAGCGTTTACATGAAGTCTAGTGTACAACCTTTTTTTTTAGAAGAGTTTGATGCAACTTGTAATGGTATTTTTACATTCCTTATAAAAATATGAAGTTGTAGTAAGATTGCCAACGAAACGTTTTTCCACAAGAGAGCAAATGACGTAGAATTTAGCAACTATACTCTCCCGTTTAAGCAAATCTTATTCAGCATGGGAAGCAATAAGCTGTCTGGTATTTTAAATGAACATGTATTCTGTTTGATTCAACTGGGGTTTTAAACAGGTTTAATCCACCATTTTCTACATAACATGCATAAGGATATGCCTTTACCAAGTCTGTAATAGGACATTTGTTTTCAATTCGTTTGATGTGTTTGGCTTTTGATTTTGCCATTTGACGAGAGACATTGCGTTTAAAAATGAGAACATCAAAGGTCAGTATTTTTGTTATTATACTTTTTAATTTAGAAACAAATTATCTTTAATTTAGGAATGTGCCAATGATATCAATAACTCAATATTCGGTTTTCAACAATAAACGGATGTCTATATGTTTTTGTTTGTTTGTCGTTTTTCTGTGCTTTACCATGATGATAATAAGTATGGGGTCTTAGTCATTTATCGGCAAATATTTTATCATATGGCTGCATCCTTTGCCTCATATAGATGTTTGTAGCATTTGATTATAGTATGAAATTGTTTATACCTTTTTCTCATTTATTGAACAATAGTAAACCTAATGATTTTTTCAATCGTGTGAAACCTTGCCGCGAAGCATAATCGGAACAATACCATGGCTAAGTATTATGTTATATTGTATTCGTTTAAGGAACTGAGGTGATAATTTATCAGACTCTGTAGCTCTGTTTTTGGTATTTTTGCATTTATATGTACTGTATCCCCGTCATATGAAATGTTGTCAGTTTACCAGTATCTTTAAAATTGCCATAAAGCACGGAGGTTTGGCTAGCCAAAAAACCAGGTTTAACTTACCATTTTTTCTTCATATGTCTTGTGCAGAGTCAAAAATATGGCAGTTGTTATACAAGAGTTCGTTTCTATGTATGTTGTACTGTTTGGTTTTTTTTTTTTTTTTTGCACTTCAGTGTTCTGTTGATTTTTTGTTTCCTCTTATACATTTGTAGTTGATGTGTTTCCCTTTGGTTTTAGTTTGTAACCCGGATTTGTTTTCTCTTAATTGATTTATGACTTTTGAACAGCGGTATACTACTTTTGCATTTATTTGTACGGGTAAATATTCTGACTTTGATCATCACTCCATTTGAAGACTCGTTAAGTTTGGAGCCTTTGTGGTTTACTCCTACTTAACAATGTTTTTATGATTTTAGTTATTAGATAGTTGTTTTGGAGTTTATTGTGACATCCATATTTACTTAACAAGTACACATATTTTTTTAGGTGCCAGCTGAGGCCCATTTTCTCGCTGCGTTACGTTAATGACCCATCGGTGGCCTTCAGCTGTTATCAGTCTCTTTTTTGGTCAGATTGTGGTCTCTTTGAAACATTCCCCATTTCCATTCTCAATTTTAGAACAGCAGAATTATTGACTTATTCAGAGACAAGAAAAGAATGAATCTAAAGCCCCGGTCCCACTAGACCACGATAAAGTCGTAAAAGTAAATTAAGATCGTGGTGAGGTCGCAGAATGAGCAGCATGAAAATGTAAATTTTCGTTGCTTTCACGATGCTACTACGTCCTCATTACGCTTCTACAACGATCCCGATACGGTTATACCACGTTCTCACCGCGCTTATTATGCGTCCTCACTACGCTTATCAAGATCTTTCGACGCTCATCACGTTCTCACTACGACCATACCACGAGTTATCCGATTGTAACACGATCTTACCACGCCTTTACTGCGATTATAGTACGTTCTTACCACGATTATACTACGTTCATACCGAGATCTTACTACCATGTTTTCAGTATAATAACGTCAACATCGTGTTCCATATCATTACAATTCCATTCCTTCTATTTGTGATTAATACATGGATTTTTTTGAGAACATCAAAGGTCAGTATTTTTGTTATTATACTTTTTAATTTAGAAACAAATTATTTTTAATTTAGGAATGTGCCAATTCGATCAATAAGTCAACATTCGGTTTTCAACAATAGACGGGCGTCTATATGTTTGATTTTACTGTTTTTGTTTGATTGTCGTTTTTCTTTGCTTTACCATGGTGATAATAAGTATGGGTCTTAGTCATTTATCCATCCATTTATCGGCAAATATTTTATGATATGACTGCATCCTTTGCCTCATATTGATGTTTGTAGCATTTGATTATAGTATGAAATTGTTTATACCTTTTTCTCATTTATTGAACAATAGTAAACCTAATGATTTTTTCAATCGTGTGAAACCTGCCGCGAAGCATAATCGGAACACTACCATGGCTAAGTATTATGTTATACATTTATTGTATTCGTTTGAGGTGAAAATTAATCAGACTCTGTAGCTCTGTTTTTTTGTATTTTTGCATTTATTTGTACTGTATCCCCGTCATATGTAATGTTGTAGTTTAGCGGTATCTTTAACATTGCCATAAAGCGCGGAAGTTTGGCTAGCTAAAAAAACAGGTTTAACTAACCATTTTTTCTTCAAATGTCCTGTACAGAGTCAGAAATATGGCAGTTGTTATACAAGAGTATGTATGTTGTATTGTTGTTTGTTTTTTGTTGCACATCAGTGTTCTGTTGATTTTTTGTTTCCTCTTATACATTTATAGTTGATGTGTTTCCCTTGGTTTTTTAGTTTGTAACCCGGATCTGTTTTCTCTTAATCGATTTATGACTTTTGAACAGCGGTATATTACTTTTGCATTTATTTGTACGGGTAAATATTTTGCAGCAACTTTGATCCTTGTGAAGACTCGTAAAGTTTGGAGCCTTTGTGGTTTACTCCTACTAAAGTCTAGACTGGTTCCCGATCGCAATATTAAGTATGTTACACATATACCAATATAACGTCGTGAGAGAGTATGGCTAATAACTAATAGGTGGAACGTAGTACCGGGAACCAGGATAACTAAAGTCGTACATAGTTTTATTAGTCTGGAATGTTTTTATAATTTTAGTTCATAGATACTTGTTTTGGAGTTTACTGTGACGTCCATTTTTACTAAACAAGTACACATATTTATTTAGGTACCAGCTGAGGACCATTTTCTCGCTGCGTTAACTTGAGACCCATTGGTGGCCTTCGGCTGTTATCAGACTTTTTTTTGGTCGGATTGTTGTCTCTTTGACATATTCCCGATTTCCATTCTCAATTTTAGAACAGCAGAATTATTGACTTATTCAGAGACAAGAAAAGAATGAATCTTAAACAGCGTCTAAATCAATTATGATGCAAATACAATCCTTCGGAAAATAAGGAGATGTGCTATGACTGACATTGAAACAATTTTCTACAAGGGAACAGTGAACAATATTGCCTACAACTATTACACGGTGGATAGATTTTTAATTTACCTCCTTAAAAACTAGATGATTTTTTTCTTTGACTTCTTATATTCATGTTACTGCAATGAATTTGGAGAATTGAAGTTTTATGGCAGTAAATAATAAAAACCCATCTTCTTATTAATTATTATTTTGGTATGTTGTCGCCGTGCTTTGCAAATACCTTAAGATCTAAAATTTAATTCGTTATCACATATTTATCGTGTTATAACCAAATATACATTAGTTTTAAGGAATTGAATTTGCTATATTGAACTATCTTCATCGAAAACCTTACAAACCTGACAGAAATCATTGCTGTTAATGTTTCTGTTATTGATTTCAGTCAGGAATATGACAGTTGTTTTACATTTGTTTGAAATTTTTGAGCTTTTGATATTACCATTTGATGAGGGACTTTCCGTTCAAAAATTTTCTTGGAGATTTTGTTATTTAACCCTTTTTTTCTACATACTGTATAATGTTATGGTTGATATCAGCACACTTCAAATACATTTACCAGTCTATTGTTTCTTTAGTTATTCTACCAAAATTCGGGAGGTAACAATCAAGAAGAGACAACTTATACATGTAATTGATTATAAAAGTTTTATATCTTAGAATATATAATAACAAAAAGTTTATCTCATTACAATAAGTAAATGCATAAGCAAACAGTAAAATTTATTTACAAATCATGTTATTTTCTCATTCCTGGATTTTCAAAATATTCTTTATCCGTTTTCAACATTCGATCTTGATCCACAAGCTATTCAATGGATGGAGTGTCTATAAATTACCTCTCAATTCGTGGGGACATAAGTTTCTCTGCCATATCATAGAGTTCACCTACAGTCTGAAAAATGATATATATTGTTTTAGACAAATGCAGTCTTTGCTGACGATAATACCACCCCAGTAGTTAGCACTTGCTGACATGAATTATCATTGATATAGTCATATTTATAAATTAACTGTTTACAAAACTCAAGTTTTGAATGTTTGAAATACTAAGGATTTTATACCTCAGGAACATATTTCCTTAGCTGTATTTTGGCAAAACTTTCAGGAATTGTGGTCCTCAATGCTCTTCAACTTCGTACTTTATTTGGCCTTTTTAACTTTTTTGGATTCGAGCGTCACTGATGAGTCTTTTGTAGACGAAATGCGCGTCTGGAGTAAATACAAATATTGATCCTGGTATCTATGGTGAGTTTATTTATATACTTGATTTATATGTACATTAATTTCTATCATACTACGGTTTATCTCATTTATAAGATAAACCAATTTAATTAAAGAGAAATGATAACTGCTTCATTCGGATCCGGTTCTCGTTTCCCGCACATCAACGTCACATGAGTGTGTATAGACTCACTCAAGTGGCAAGATTAAGGGGTTATGATCGTTTCCCGTAATTGTACGTCGGATCATATTAGGTTTTTACTTTCCTGCGGTACCGCAGGAAGTTCTATTGAGACCATCTCATGTCTACCCTGAGTGGCCGGTTCTGAATTGGTACCAGTTCGAGCTTGACTGTTTTATGATACATAGTACGGCCTATGTATTCAGTGTGCATATAGAGTTTTATGATATAGAAACTGTTAATCTTTACTCCCCTGAAACCAGGGGGTGATGCGAATAAGACCCGACGTATTTGGGGATCATAACCCTCGTTCTCTTGAGGCTGAACCTTGAGGAACTTGAGCATCCATTGCTACCAATGGTGCACAGATTTGTCAGTTAAATCAATCATGTCGGCATTCTGTAATCATGTCAGACCTCGTCATTCTAAGTGAACTGTGGCCGTTAATTCCATGTTTTTGCCTGAAACTTTATTCTTTGATTAAATTGTAAATATACATTTCTGATAAAATGCTAAAAAGCTTTAGTGTATAATTACGAATGAGTCACGCTCCAACATACAGGAGAACAACTCCTAGTGATTTGCCTTTTTTCTGTTTGCTTGAATGTATGACTTTTATCTGTTTTCATTTAAAAAAAAAGATATTATATGAAAAACCCCTTGAAACTAATAGTGTGATATTTTAACAAGGAATTTATATAATGAATCCAGCGATTTAAATGTTTCATATTTTCCATGATAGTATTCTTCCAAGGTTTTAGAAAAAGCCTGTGTTCATCCAAGTATATTGCTATTCCTACTACCAATATTATTATTTCATATTTTTAAAAGTAACTCACCATAAAAACTTTATCCTCGTTTCAAAATCTAATCGAATGTTCACATAAATTATAACGAACCAGGTATCTTAACTAACGAATTATCTTGTTAACCAGAATAACTTTGGTGTATTTTTCTAACTCATTCCCCCCAAAAAAAATCGATTTTCTTATTTAAGATTGAACAAAAGATTTCACTAAAAAGATAAAACATGCATCTCTGAACATAGTAAAATTCTTTCTGAGTCCGGCCTAATCTCGTATCAAAATATTAATGAGACTATCTTGAAGTGAAGCTATAATGTGTAGTAATTGCAGTATCGCTCAAACTGCAAGAAGCAAGAATCCAAAACTAAATATTCAAAATTTTGGAGATAACATTTAATGATAAGAATATTGACATCTTACATACAAATATTTTAAGATTCATGCCTAAGACTTTGCTTTTCAAATTCGTGGGGACAAAGACGTGACCGTATCAAACCTTCTCTTTTCATTCAGTCTTTTTAAGGATACACATATTTAGATAAGGTGATTACAAATGAGACAACCATATACACTGGAGACGCGAGGATGAAGGCAACTATACTTCACAGTGTGCCCTTCAATAACGAGCGAAACTGAAGGGTATAGAAAGCTACCGTTTATCGTATTAGTTACTATAAAAGACATATAAAAGGCTCTGTAATAAAGCTCCTTATTTTCAAATCCAGAAACTTTTAATAATTACTAGCATTTGACGTGCATTGATTGGTCTAGAACCGATACAAGAGAGGAAATCGGACACAACATGTAATAGAAAAACTAAGGATTTTCTTATCCCAGGCATAGATTACCTTAGCCGTATTTGGTACAACTTTTTGGAATTTTGGATCCTCAATGCTCACCAACTTTTTACTTGTTTGGCTTTATAAATATTTTGATTTGAGCGTCACTGATGAGTCTTATGTAGACGAAACGCGCGTCTGGCGTACTAAATTCTAATCCTGGTACCTTTGATAACTATTTAGCGACTAAATTCACCGAAAAGAAAGGAAAAAACCCAGAATAAACATCTGCAATAACATATTATTTGCGTAAACAAATAACTAAATTCATGTGAAAATTGTTTTTAAAGGGGCATAACGTTTTTAAATTTTTTATATTTTTAAACGAGGTCAATATGTAATCATTTTATCTAAAATAAACTCGTAAAGTTAACACATTTGAAAATGACATTAACATTTCAGCTGGAACATGATAATATTGACAGTTTACTATTCACAGATTTAAGTAAATGGGTTATTAAAGAGCAATTTAACTATCAATGTAGGCGAGATGCCATATGCTGTATCAAAATATTTCATTTAAACTCTTATATTTGATCATATTTTTCTTATTAAGAACAAACAACACCTTTATGTGTTATAATACAATCCAATATAAGGTGTAAAATAGAGATGCTTTGAGTGTATTATTGAAACAAAACAACAGCAGACATGTTCGAAAACATGATCAAAATTAACCTAATCACTCTCAACAATGCTCAAGTTATATGAAGCTTTTGTCATGTTTGTTTAAAATAACATTATAAAAACGGACAATCGTAGTCAAACCAAAAGTTCTTTGGGAAGTATTGACTTTAAGCTGCGACTTATAGATAAAAGGACATAAAATAAGATTAGTAAAACATATTTTTGTCTCCAAATCATAATCTGTTTTATTCATTGTTAAATCTACTTTGATATCCACAGAGCAGATATATTTATGTGTAAAACATTTTCATTTGCATTCATCTTTTTCTGGCTTTGCACACTCTCGATTGAAAAAAAAATAAATGGAAATTAAGGTGGTACCCAACACTTTCACTAAAATTAATTTGGCTCGTTTAATTTTCATAAAATTTTGACAAAGTATTTACTTTGACCCTTTAACAAAAATATAAAAAATTCAAAAAAATTGAACCAAGCGTTTTATCAGAAAAATTACACTGGTTATATAGCAGTTTGACAAACACTAATTTTGATCATTGAGAAGCTTAATATTCCCTTAACAACACAACGTCATTAAAACGTTTAGCTGATTTTACAGAGTTATCTCCCTGTAGTGTTAGGTACCACCTTAACCGCATGTTATTAGTGCAAAGACTTGCTCATTTAGGACAAATAATAAAATACCTAACTTATTCACCAAAATGATAAGAAAAGATATATATGATCTGACATATTAGTGCAAAGACTTGCTCATTTAGGACAAATAATAAAATACCTAACTTATTCATCAAAATGATAAGAAAAGATATATATGATCTGACATATTAGTGCAAAGACTTGCTCATTTAGGACAAATAATAAAATACCTAACTTATTCACCAAAATGATAAGAAATGATATATATGATCTAACATACCAATGTAACGTATCAAACGTTAATTGAAGCAAGTAATAGTAATAAGATTAATGATAGGTACAATGTAAAACAGTTTTTAAGATATGTCAAAGCTGAATACTTTCTAACAGCCAGCACAGGCTAACCTTTTCTACAGGCTAAACATGTTCATTAGATTAACATGTTTTCAATATCTACACTAATATTTAACCTGCAGTATTGTACGAACAACATAGCATTCAATATGGCAATATGCAATAAAGTCAAAAAAGTTCAACGGAATGTCTTCTTTCTCTATGCAAAGTAAAATCACAATAATACTGAACTCTGAGGCAAATTCAAAGAGGCAATTCACTAATAAATTGACAAAATCAAAAACCCAAACACGTCAAACGAATGGACAACAACTGTCATATTCCCGACTTGGTACAGGCATTTTATTATGTAAAAAATGGTGGATTAAACCTGGAGTTAAGATAGCTACACCTCTCACTTGTATGACAGTCGTATAAAATTCCAACCAAATAGCAACATTATTAAATAGTTTATTTCAAAACAAACTATTTATTTTGGGGTCTAAATTTGGGCAATACAGAATATTTGAAAGTATTAATATTGACCGTCTACCCTTCAAGCAAAGTTTCAGCTTTCTGAACTTAAAGACATATTGTTTATTTTTTCGTTAAACATTTGTTTCATTGTAGATACAGAAATATGGATTTAGAATCATACAACATTTCCTGTATTTCATTTGAAAATTAAATGTTCCTGTGAATTAAGGCAACACTATTTTACCGTCCGATATTAAAATTTCAGAAGATACAAATCGAGGCAACAAAAACAATATTTAAGAATTGAATGCTTCTTTTTGTAAATTTATTGGGGTGTAAAAGCGTTGACCGAAGTACATTTTGTATGAAGCGCTTCCGCGCTTCATTCTAAAAATGTACGCACGGTCAACGCTTTTACAACCCTATAAAGTTACAAAAAGAAGCATTCAATACTTATAATTACATTTTTTAGCTATGATCATGAAAACACGAATTTTATATATTTTATTATTTAATTCACCTGTGCACTTTATTGTTGGAGCACGTGTTATCATGAGTGAAAAGTTATATTGAGCAATGGAACTGCTTACGGAATAACACGTGAACTGCTTACGGAATAACACGATAATGAAACATACATCTAATGTAATTATAAGGGAATACATTCAGCTGCTAGTATTTGTTAAGAATTGTAAGTCTGATACAAATTATAAGTTATTGTAAGTCACATACAAATTATTAATTGTTATTAACCTTCAATTAATGAAATGTTAGACAGATTCAAATTAATTCTTTTTCATTGCGGATATCTCTCGGTTCAATATTGGGCGATGAAAAACATTTTATTTGTACAGCTATTATGAATATGTGTAGAGGAAGATATACGATAGGGGCAGTATTTTGTCTCTGCAATTAAAAAAAAATATAGCAAAATTTGGGAAAATATATTTGTGAATCAAGGATTTGCCCATAACGACGATATTTCAAAGCATCTCTGAAAATTTTTCTTACAGCAAAATATTTTTTGGAGTCGGGCTTTTGTAATAAGAAGTTTTTAAAAAAAATGAGGCTATTTTGCAGTGCTTGTGGTTTCGCATTAAATGCAAGTACCTTGGATCAGAAACAAATTTTTGAGATATAATTAAACATACGAAATATTGATTTTCAACAGACAAATGTTTTATGAACATATTGCTGTTGTTAAATCAAAGGTTTGTAATTTTTTTTTTATTTTGGAATTCGAGAGAATAATAATCTTCGATCTCCTTTTCAAACTATTCAAAACATTCTTAGAAAACATATATGAAAACATATATGATGATTTAGTATGATCTCCAAAGAGATAACATTTACCAGAGGCACCGATGAAAGCAACTATGGTTCAATGGGCAGCCTTGTACAACATCTATACCACATTGTAAGGTACGAAAGACTCAACAACTCTTTGGTTGTGGTCATTTGAATCCTACGAATAGAAGACCGGATATCGCCCGCACTTTGTTATAGTCAATGGGCAATTTAATGACTTAATTCATTGAGCAAAAAAAGAAAAAAAAACTATGAAAAATCTGAAAAGACATACTAGTCAATACCGTAAAAACAATGAATTGAAATCATGTGAACATTGTTTTTCAAGAGGAATAACGTTTTTACATTTTCAATATTCTTAAACTAGGTCAATATGAAATTCCTGCATCTACCAACGAAATCTACATCCAAAAAGATATTCATCAAGTTAACACATTTGAAACTGACATTAACATTTCAGCTGGAACATAATATATTGACAGCATACTATTCCTAGATTGTAATGGGTATTTTAAAACAAATTAAGCAATCAATGTGGGCTTCGCATGATGCCATGTTCTATATAAGGACCATTTGATATTAAAAGCGCTAATAGCACTTTCATGTGTTATAATAAACTGCAGTGTAAGGTGAAAAGTTCAGATACTTCGAGAGCTTTGCTTTTTGTCCTTTTTTTTAAGGAACCAGTCATTATTTATCGGGGGGGACTGTATATTTGAAATGAGCAAATATAATTGACCCCCACTTTTAACATGTGTAAACACAAAATCCCCCCCCCCTTTCTTTCAACTACATAAACACTTTTGACCCCCCTCTTTTCTGATTATAATTGAAAGGTTTCAAATTATTTAACCTTCATAATAATTATTTTTATGTTGCTAATATTCATATCAACAGGTAAAATAGGTCAAAGGAAATGAAAATCAGGTATTTAATAAACATACACAGAAATGCATTGGGCATGTTGAGGACAACAAACAACAAATAGAAGGATACCTTGTTGTAAAAGAGGGACGAAAAATACCAGAGAGACAGTTAAACTCTTAGATGTAACTTTGACAGCATTTATATTAAAATATTTTAAAACTAGATAACTATATAATAAAAACGGACAATCTTAGTTAAACACACAGTTCTCTAAAAAATATATTGTCATTCAGCTGGGACAAATAGATAAAGAAAGATGAGTCAAAGAAAAAATAATGAAAAAGACACGTTATATATTTCATGAATTCGAAGCGCTTTTCCAGTTTTACCTTACCTTCATCGAATACGCTTAAAGGATTTTTTTTTTACATGACATAGATGTTAAATTTATTTTTCAATGTCTTTGTCTTCCTAAACGTGTTTTTTTATGATTTTTTTTCTTGCCAGCCACTTTGTTAATTGTAGGTTACATGTAATAATTTTCTCATCTCCACAATCTTATTACAAAGATGTTATCATGGAATCTTAAAGATGGATAATTTTTAATTTTCAAATAACGTCTCTTATTTTCTGAAAATTTCTATATTGTAAGATGTACGTTTCAAAGGGTGGCGAAATCCACAACTGTGTTTTAAAGAGTTTAAGTAGTTGATTATTTCTATAAATAGTTGCTCAATCTTCGAAAAGTCTGTTTACCATTGTCACAAGAATGTAACTGTCTCCTCAATAGTTTTGTTCGTTTATGATAGAATTTTGTCGAAACTTCTAGGTTATATTAGACTTTAAGGTTATAATCTTGGACTGTGATGAAGGTTTGTTTTCCACTAGAAATAATACAAACTAAGCAATATTTGGATAACGTTAGCCTGTGTCCGAACCTCATAGGGGAGCGAGAATCATCAACAACACTACACTATGGAACAATGGTAAGGATTTATATAGCTTTCAAAGTTGTGGTACTTCCTTATCATAAGAGATCATAACATACTTTTTTAGACATTAAATTTCCCTTAAAAAAACTATTTTATTTTGAATTCGACTCTTCCATTTGTTTTCACTGGTGATTCATACAAACGAAAGTGAAATTAACCGTATCGCTTTATTATAAAGCCTTAAATTACCAGCTACTACCATATGATATAGGTCAAATACCGACTTAATTTTACAAAATGAAAAGAAACAACTAATGTGTGTGACCTGATACACCTATGTATCGTGTTTAAACATTACGTAAATTATCAAATATCAAACATATTGTTTAAAGCACTAAACACATTTTTCAAAGCACTAAAACATTTTCAAAAGCACCGAACACATTACATAGAAATTTCATCACTATATCGAGTGTGATACGATATTTATCTACTCGAGATAGTTAAATTTTTTAATTTAAAATTAGACGATCGCCGAGCCTTTTAAATAATTTAAATTTAACTGTAGATGGTGGATAAATATCGTAATGACACGATTTGGTGGTGGAATCTGTATCTCTTATGATTTTTAAACGATATGGAAACACACTCAATCCTTCGTTCCAAATGATCTGATGAAAAGATGTTTTCTAAGAATGTTTTAAATAGTTTGAAAAGGAGATCGACGATTATTATTCTCTCGAATTCCAAAATAAAAAAATATTACAAACCTTTGATTTAACAACAGCAATATGTTCATAAAACATTTGATCAATGCAAATATGTAGATATTGATAGATTGTAGGATCGTGAATATGCATATGGGTACAATATATATTAATACCAATCAAAACAATATTCAAAGATCTAATAATCATTCTAAACGGTGCACATATATTTCATCTACAACAACCTTTAAAGTCGCCCCTCTCTATATTGTCCAAAATAAACTTACAATGCTCGCCACGTCTTACTTCAGATCTATGAGTATACTATAAATGTGTTTTAGAGGAGAAATTTGACAACGCTTAGAAGTGGTTAATGTACGTAAATCTGAAGTTCTCTGAAACACTCTGAAGTTAACAAAATGAGATTAAAAGTGGGACACTTTAAATTAATTTCAGACCAAGTTATTTGTTGCCGAGGAAACATTGGAACAGCGTTTCTCATTTTCTGAGTGTTTAAAACCTTCTACATTGCTCAACGACGCAAACGAACTGTGTGGTCAAAGATAATTCTCAGGACATATTTATAGTACAAAAACATTGCAACTGTATTCCAGCGCTCAATAGTAAAATATCAAAATATTTCGGCGATATTCTTGTTATTTAAAGTTCATAGTTAAATTAACAATTTTTTAAAGAGAAAATTAAATTGATGGAAGTTAAGTTCCGTATGTACTCATGTCAGGTTAGGATTTGTTGTCAGATATTCCCCAACGTACAGGGTAAAATATTTGTCGCATACCACCCACTTTTCTTTTCATAGAAGACTTTAACAGGTAATAAAATGTCATTATCAAATATAAGCAGACTCTAATTAAGACCCAAACAACGACCATGCTGAATATAAGGTTATTGTTTGAGTCAACTTATCCCCGCCTTTAAAAACAAACCAGATATCCCGAAATGGAGTTCATAACCTATCAATATTTTATATAATATGATATTTGTTCCTTAACTTATGCTCTTCTGACTTATAGTATTACATGTAGTTATATATTGTAGATAATTTTAATATCAACTTTCTGACAGTTTTTATTAGGGTAGTGGTTGTGAAGTGAATGTTGTTGTTTTTTTAAATACGTCATTTTGGTCATTTGAACGTGTTAATGTAATGACAAATTTGCGTAAGCGTGTTTAAATGTTTTTGGTATGATCTAAACAAAATTGGGTTTTTTAACAATAAGCGCGCTTTGGTACAATGAGACATTGTGTTTGTTATTCCTGAATCGTGGAAGATGACAGTTGAAAAGTTAAAGTCCTCTGAATCGTGGAAGATGACAGATGAAAAGTTAAGTCCTCACGTTTGTCAAGGACTCTAGTTTGAACTGATTCTCCGTTTTGAGGAAAATCTAGTAAATATGCCGACGATTGTGGAAACGTATCGATTGAAGTTTTGAAAGAAGCATTTGATTATCAAGCCGGGAAATATCCAGAGATGACTGAGTATGCATATATATATGAGTATTTGACGGCTAAATCACACAAAATAAATTCTTGAATGCATTTTGTATCTATGATTTTTATACGTGAAGGGAAAAACATGGTTTAAGGACGATTTCGCTAATTTGTTTCATTAAAAAATCGTGAAAATTGTGATATTTTTGAAACTATTCAAAATTTAACTTTATAACTGTAATAACACGCTATTTTGATTTACCACGCTGATTTTCGGTTAATGGTATTCTAATGTCATGGATAAGCGTGTTAAATGTGTGGGATATTTGTCTTATTTGAAAGTGTTAACATTGTTTCTTGTTTAATTCAGTGTTTAAAAGTATAATGAAATTGACCTTTTCTTCCTTGGTGCAATCATTATTTATTCTTTACTTGAAGACTAAAAAAACAAAACAATTGTTAATGTATATAAACATATTTTGTTTTACTGATGGGACACATTGAAAAAAAACAAACACAAAAAACTACTCTTGGGAGTATGCAATCCTTAGTGTTTGAAATAATTCAACATTTCAAATCCAGTAAAAGTAACCTTTCTTGGACGTTGGACAACCAACAGTCAATCAATACACCCTTTCTTAAATGCAAAAATAAGCTAATTAGAAAATGCAATCCCGTCTTATTTACAATATTAGATAAAATAGCATAACTTCAAACTTCCGAATAGTCATTGTCGTAAAAATCAAACATCGTCTAATGTCAACTTTATCAGAGAATTTCTTATCTTAAAAGGGGTCAAACACATAAATATTGTAGAGTATAAAAACTAAATAGTGACGAAACATCCAAAAGTCTAAATTAAACTTTGACTGAGTAAAAAGGCGACCAGAAGCTTTCATTAAATTTCTAAACATTTCTGTATGTGTATAGTTCTGTAAGAATTGGCACACCTCACTACCGTGAAAATCATTTGGGCCGGCTCCCTTATAGGCACGGTCAGTTATTGACATTTATACCTTTGCATAAGTAACGTGTAAAAGATTGTTTAAATTGAACAACTAATGATTAATCAATGATATGTGGTATGCATTTGAATTAGTAAACAATTTCTCATTTGCATAGAGATGATTTGGCTCTTGATTTTAGTTCTGGTTCATTGACTTCATAGCTTTCCATTATATTATTATTGACCACGATATGTGACATACAGGGCACTGAAAAATCTTTGCGATTAGTTTGCAAGTTTCACACCACGGGTGCCACATGTGGATCAGGATCTGCTTACCCTCCCGGAGCACCTGAGATCACCCCAGTTTTTTGTGGGATTCGTGTTGCTTAGTCTTTAGTTTTCTATGTTGTGTACTATTATTTTTCTGTTTGTCTTTTTCTTTTTTAAGCCATGACATTGTCAGTTATTTGTCGTTCTATGAGTTTGACTGTCCCTTTGGTATCTTTTGCCCCCTCTTTTGCAAAAGTGTAAGCATGTCTTCTCTATTGAATTATGAAAATAAACAGATAGACCATGATTACCAATGAGACATCGCTACCTAACATAGACCAAAAGGACCAACAGTACAGGCCTTCGTATGACCATTACAAAAGGAGTAATACCTACTTGTAGCATATTCGATCCGTCCTATTCCTAACAAATAGATAATACAACAGATAGTTATTAGGATAACAGCAGGGCTACTTTATGGACATCCACATAATATCATGCATCTTGAAAATAACAGTTTATAGACATTTTTGTTAATATCTGAATAATTTTCGTGCGTTTTTTTTTCAAACTATAATTTGTTTCTTCATAAAACAAAATATGTGTACCTACATTACTAGTAACTACATGTATTGTTTTTAATGTGAAAAAGTAGGGTTTATTCTTACAATATGTCTTTAAGTTAAGAATGGAAAAATCTTGCATAAAGGGTGGAAATGTCAATTTTATTATAATTTTGCACAATGAATAAAACTTGAAACAATGATAACACTTTCAAATTTGACATATCTCCCACTTTTAACAGTTTTCAACATGAAATTTCACTGAAAAAAATCGTGTAAATACAAGACAGCTGGACTGTTATTACAGTTAAACAGATGACCTGTTTTTAACTTTGAATAGATTTGACGGTTTCTCAAAATGAGACAAAGTTAGAACATAAACTGAGAAGATGTATATAGCTTGCCTTAACCGTATTTCGGAATTTTCTGTTTTAATGCTTTTAATTTAATACTTGGTGTTTGACTTCAAATGGTTTGAAAGTGTTAACATTGTTTCTTGTTTAATTCAGTGTGTAAAAGTATAATGAAATTGACTTTCTTCTTGGTGCAATCATAATTATTCTTTACTAGAAGACTAAAAAAAAAACAATTGTTTATGTATATAAACATATTTTGTTTTACTGATGGGACACATTGAAAAAAAAAAACCACACAAAAAACTACTCTTGGGAGTATGAAATCCTTAGTGTTTGAAATAATTCAACATTTCAAATCCAGTAAAAGTAACCTTTTTTTTGACGTAGGACAACCAACAGTCAATCAATACATCCTTTCTTAAATGCAAAAATAAGCTAATTATAAAATGCAATCCCGTCTTAATTACAATATAAGATAAAATAGCATTACTTCAAACTTCCGAATAGTCATTGTCGTAAAAATCAAACATCGTCTAATGTCAACTTTATCAGAGAATTTCTGATCTTAAAAGAGTCAAATACATAAATATTGTAGAGTATAAAAACTAAATAGTGACGAAACATCCAAATTAAACTTTGACTGAGTAATAAGGTGGCCAGAAGCTTTCATTAAATTTCTAAACATTTCTGTAGGTGTATAGTTCTGTAAGAATTGGCACACCTCACTACCGTGAAAATCATTCGGGCCGGCTTCCTTATAGGCACGGTCAGTTATTGACATTTATACCTTTGCATAAGTAACGTGTAAAAGATTGTTTAAATTGAACAACTAATGATTAATCAATGATATGTGGTATGCATTTGAATCAGCAAACAATTTCTCATTTGCATAGAGATGATTTGGCTCTCGATTAAGGTTCTGGTTCATTGACTTCATAGCTTTCCATTATATTGACCCCAATATGTGAGGCACTGCAAAATCTTTGCGATTAGTTTGCCAGTTTCACACCACAGATGCCACATGTGGAACACGATCTGCTTATCCTTCCAAAGCACCTGAAATCACCACCAGTTTTTAATGGGGTTCGTGCTGCTTAGTCTTTAGTTTTCTGTGTTGTGTTTTATTATTTTTCTGTTTGTCTTTTTCTTTTTTAAGCCATGACGTTGTCAGTTATTTGTCGATCTATGAGTTTGACTGTCCCTTTGGTATCTTTTGCCCCCTCTTTTGCAAAAGTGTGAGCATGTCTTCTCTATTGATTTATGAAAAAAAAAACAGATAGACCATGATTACCAATGATACATTGCTATCCAACAAAGACCAAAAGAATCAGGAGTACAGGCGTTCGTATGACCATTACAACAGGAGTAATACCTACTTGTAGCACATTCGATCTGTCCTATTCCTAACAAAACGGTAATACAACAGATAGTTATTAGAATAACAGGGCTACTTCATGGACATCTACATAATATCAAGCATCTTGATAATGTGATAATGTCAGTTTATAGACAATTTTGTCAATTTCGGATTAATTTTGCGCTTCAAATTTGACATATCTCCCACATTTAACAGTTTTAAACATGCCATTTAAATGAAAATCAGCTTGTTAATACGAGACAGCTTGACTGTTATTACAGTTGAATAGCAGACCTGTTTTTAACTTCTAATAGTTGGAAAAACGTCATATTTTTGTCCGTTTTTTAAATGAGACCAATCTAGGTGATAAACTATGAAGGTGTATAATATAGATTGCCTTAACCGTATTTAGGATTTTTCAGTTTTAATGCTTTTCGATTTCATACTTGGTTTTGACTTCAAAGGGTTTGATGCGAGCGCCACTGACGAGTTTTATGTATAATAAAGGCGCACTTGGTGTACTTTAAACTTATCAGCCTAATATCTTTGATGAATTTTAAAAATCGATAAATTTATTTCACGACGAACTTTCATCCTTCCCTTATATATACGGAAAACTGTGTATTAATATGTAGTTTTGCTTGAATTTCAGTCCTAATAGCACGAGAATCACTAAGTATATTCGCATGCTAGATTTATTAAAAATTCATAACTCCTAGAATTGAGGATAAAACCAAAGAAAAAGACAACGATTCGAGCAAAATACAGCCAGGAAATACCGGAGGCGGACAATATAGACTAGTTCATCGAAATTAACGCAACAATAAACACACACACACACACACACACACAAGATTAACAACGGCTGGAGCTCCCTGACTGACAAGCGCCAAACTGCGGCTTGTTAAACATGTTTTGTGATACAGCAAACGTCCACCTATATCTCTAGCCAATGTGAGATAAACAAACACACAGCAATGTGCACAATATAAAACCGTTTCAAAGAAGCGCGAGTTGATGTTTGAATAGGTAACAGAAGAATATAAGAAAAATTGCAATATCGACATAAATTAACGAAAGGACTACTAGCATTTCCTGACATGATCTAGCTCCAGACTTCAATTGAAGTGATTGAAAGATCATTACTACAACATATAGTACCTGTGTTCCACGCAATTCCTTGACAAAAGGGGTCTCTTTTTGGGCAAATTTTCCAGTAGGTGTTCTCTCTGCAGTTCTGTTTTGATTTTCTTGCTTCGTATATGTACCATTGTTGAATTTCACTTCTTTATTTATCTAAATATAAAAAACAAATAGTAATAAGCTTATTTAAATGTTTACATATACTAAATTGATTGTCGTACACTAAATAAGTGACTAGACATTTCCAGTGTTTTTGAACTCATATATTATAGTTATATGAATAAATCATATATAGGGTGAACATACTCATCATAGATACTAGGATTGAAATTGTATATTTGCGCCAACGCGCGCCTCGTCTACAAAAGACTTATTAGTGACGCTCGAATCAAAGCAAGTTAAAAAGGTAAAAAAAAGCGTAAAGTTTAAGAGCATGAAAAAAACCCACCAACTTATAATTCAGCAACACAACATCACACTGTAAATCATAAGTAGTAGACTTCTCCGCCTTTCCTTGTAAGATATTGACGATAACTATTTTATTTCTGACGAATTAAATCAGTTGTACAAGTTCGAGAAATTAATGATATCGAAATATCCTGATTTGTTATAACGAATTTACTCAGTGATATCGAGTTACAAAATCGACAAATCTGTGATCACTATTCTCTAAAATTCGTGATCACGAATTCAAATCATTTCATGGAGGTCCTAAATGGAATTGCTTAGTTATGGCCAAACGTTGTGGGTCTGAGGGAATGTCACTGCACAGATATAGGAAAAAAGTAAAATAACAAAAATACTGAACTCCGAGGAAAATTCAAAACGGAAAGTCCCTAATCAAATGGCAAATTCAAATGATAAAACACACCAAACGAAAGGACAACAACTGTCATATTCTTGACTAGGTAAAGGCATTCTCAAATGTAGAAAAGGAAGATATGGTATGAATGCCAATGAAACAACTCTCCATCCAAGTCACAATTTATAAAAGTAAACCATTATAGGTCAAGGTACGATCTTCAACACGAAGCCTTGACTCACACAGAACAGCAAGCTATAAAGGGCCCAAAAATTACTAGTGTAAAGCTATTCAAACGGGAAAACCAACGGTCTAATCTATTTAAAAAAAACCCGATAAACGATAAACACTTATGAACCACATCAACAAAGGACAACTACTGAACATCAGATTCCTGACTTAGGACAGGTGCAAACAATTGCAGCGGATCTTTATGGTACCAAACCTTCACCCTTATATGAAATAATTGTGTAGCATCACAACATAGAAAGACATGTAGGTATATATGATCACTTGTAAAGAATGTATCCAAGACTTGTGTACCGAAAATTTGATAAACTAACATTACAACAGATTTTTCTGCACAAAACTGGAAACCATGTTTTACTTTCTTTATATCAAGATAATCTCAAGCATAATGATAAAAATTTAAATGTGTGATACAAATTGTATTTTCTGGTCATATTATTGTCAGTAAAATAAAATGTGGTAAAAATAACTCGATTATCTTTGAAAAAATATATCATATATAAACAATTTTCTGAAGTAGACACCTCTGTTTCTTTACTACTGATAGTTTCTCTAGTGTGGCTGGGTTGATCTGTATTTTTCGATTCGCCTTTGTGATCTTTGGTTAAACACTGCCCCTTTTTCGTATCTTTTTGTTTTATTCTATCGTCTTTGTTTGACTGTTCTATTTTTTCAACTTGAGTTGTCACATCCTGAATATGTAAGAAGGTACTTCATCAATATTTTAAGACGATCATTATTTTTTGTTTACATTTTAACAGCTGTTGCCGGACCCTTTTAGTTGATATAAGCACAGAAGAATAAATTCTGAGCAACCAAACTATTATGTTTTGTATTTAAAAATAGAAAACAAAACTGAATAAATTTCATGTGTTCGAAGCGATTTTCTTGCTTTAGCTCCACAAGGTATGCTCGAACCGATCTTTTGAAAGCCAAGGATGTATAGAAACCAAAACATTTGAACAGCTTTAAAACCAAAATGGACATAAAAAAATATAGCCAAATCCATTTCAGCTCAAATTAGCCAGAGATAATTGTAATCTTAGTTTCCTTTCAATCAATTATAGATTTATAACCAGATAAGAAAGTGCCAAGAAAGGTTTGTTCTTCATGATACCAGAACCGAAGTACCGAAGTACTGACTGCTGAGCTGATGATACGCTCGATGACTATTAGTCAACTAGCAGAATTTATAAAATATATACATATCTATTTGTAAGAAAATGAAATATTCTTTTCGTTGATTTTTTCATTAAGCATAAATCAAGCCGTTGGGTTTCTCTTGTATCTCTGGATTTTTTTACAATTTGTCAAGCAAAGGGCGTATATAGCTTCCTATATAGAGCATACGAGTTTAGCTTTTGGTAAAGGCCATACGGAAACCTGTAATTGTTTACATTTGGTCCGCCTTTGGTCTCTGATTCTGATAGTTGTACCATTTGCAGTCATACCACATATCCTTTTCTTGCATATTGCATTTCTAATTATGTCCAACAATAATATTGATTCTAATTGGTACTATGGTAAAGGTTGCAACTTGCGTAGAGCACCGTCACTTCTGGTATGAAAACATACATTTTTGCTCATCATTTGTATTATGCTGCAGATGAAAAACAAATATATTTGCTCATAATTAGTTTAATGCTACAGATGAAAAACCAAAACTTTCACTCAATATTTCTATCATGCTGCAGAAAACGGTATTATATTTAATATTCTAAAACATAAGACTATAAAAAGGGGGCATACATATGCAGACTTACTCTTTGATCAGTGGTTACTTCCTCTATCAAAATTACACTTTCTTCGTTTCTTTCTTCAGCTGGTTTATTTTTATTTTTCTGTAAATATTTATGATATTATTCAAATCTGTGAGCGTAACTTCGTGTTGTCATAAAGCTACCCATTTTCTAATTATTTAAGAAGAAGAAATTGACTTAGTTTCAAATCTTTAGAATTTTTGGTAAAATGAAATGTATTCTACGTACGACAGGTTGTGTTACCTATAAATGCAACGCCAAAGACCACAGCATTTTGAAGTACGTAAGTTAAAAAAAAACTCATAACCACCAATTTTGTAATAAAAAATTTACCATAAATGATAAAGTTTAAATTCATCCTGATATGATTGAAACATTTGCCCCTTGATTTTAAACACCGATTAAATCCAGGGGCAAATGTAATCGGTGTTTAAAATCCAGGGGCAAATGTAATCGGTGTTTAAAATCCAGGGGCAAATGTAATCGGTGTTTAAAATCCAGGGGCAAATGTAATTGGTGTTTAAAATCCAGGGGCAAATGTTTCAATCATATCAGGATGAGATCATGTTAATATAATATGAATATAAACACTTACTAATAGACCAAAAACGTGGAACCTGGTGTTAATGTACTCACGGAAGATTGTGAAAGCCCACACGAAGTGGTATGCCACCCAAAAACATAATTCTGACTCAAAGACGTATTAACCGTCTCTGTCTTTATAAGGCGAAGAAGAACAAAATTGACACAGAACTGTGCAAACCTCTGTTTTTTACTGGGTTCTTCTAATAATATCATATATTTTGGATCTATGTTTTAAACTTTTCCGTAACCTTTGTACTGTATGGGTTTATGAGAATAAACTATCTATCTATCTATCTTGTTAAACTTTAGTTTTCTGCGTAATGATTTCGAACTGTTGTAAGTATTTTCCTGTTTGGTTCGTTTTGATCATACTGCCTTCCTTAGAATTGTGCGTGGCTTTGAGTGTTCTGTCTCATATACGCATACCTAAATCTCCATTTAAACATAACAACATTAAGTTTTCAGAAAATTATTTCATCAAGATCCTTTACAACGTTTGCCATAAATATTTTATTAGAACACCCCTCGAGCTTTATCTTAGTCCCTTTGGTCCATTCGTATCAGTTAAGCCTCGTTTTATACTTTCTCATATAAGGTAAAAATCCCATTACTATATTCTAATAATTCAAACCTTATGTTGCGATAGTTTCATATGGTCTCGTTTTTGTTTTACTTGAAGCGGTGTCTGTTTGGATTTTGGGAGTACACCACTCAGTTGGAGACTACGTAATCGTTCATCCTCTGCATCTTCTAAAGCTTGCTCTTTTTTGCAAACTTCTGCCTTTAGTTAAAGTTAAGAATTATATATTTTTAAATATTTTTTTAAATTGACAATGTCCACATCAATTTTTTTTTTAAGGATTGTAAAATGTATTTTTTTTGTAAGAAACGACAATTTTTGATCCTTAAAAAACATATTTTGACCTTTTAGTTTTGACAAAAATCAGTTATAGTTTCATTTTCATTTATAAGTTGCTTTTGGTTTACTGCCAGCTAAGTTTGATGAGATGTGATATGAATATAAATTAGGGATGTCAACGAGTAATCGAGTAATCGAGTATCGCTCGGTAGTACCGAGTATCGATTATCAAAATGATACTCAACTAATCGGTTTCCTGCTAGAATTTATTGCTTTCTTAAGTTTAAACAAATTTTTTTTTAATAAATGCACCTCACGGTCATTATATATTTCAACATTAATAAAAAATAAAACGATTTAAATGTTTGCGTTTAAAAGAACAATAGCATTTTTCAAAGGCTGACAATTTTATCTAAGTCACTCCTAACTCTGTACAGTCAGGGCATATATTTTCATCAGCAGGACTGTTAGTTACCTAACAAATTTGAGAAATCACTACGTCCCACAAAAAGTTGACCAGATAATATTTTTAAACACATTCTTTGCACCCTTCTTGACCCTCAGGAAATGATTAATGACATCAGTAAGTTATCATTATCACTCATTTGTTGATTCGATAATTATTATAAATATATTGCACGAATTTCTTCTCATATCTGGCTCATTTCTGAAATAATATATATAAATGCTGTAAGAAAAATTTTCGTAAGAAGAAAATAAATACCCCCATCCCCTTTCTCCCACACAAATTGTGACAAATAGAAAGAACACAGACACAAAAAGTCTATAATAGCTAACGTTATGAGTAGAAATTCTTCTGTATTTTGAAAATGGAGAAACACAAAAAGGCTTCGATGAAGACTTTAAATTCTCTGTGTTTACAGCAGATTTCATTGAGTGTGTAGCCAAAGGTAATATCTTTGGATAGCTTGCTTGTTAGCTGAACCGTGAAGTCATTGTTAGGTCAGGTGAACTACCCTACTTTAAGAATAGACTAGTCCAACAGCAAACTCATCGATCTGTCTGTTGGACTATGATACTTCGAAAGGAGGGTAGTATACCTGACCTTATAATGACTTCACGGTTCAGCTAACAAGCAAGCTAACCAAAGATATTACCTTTCGCTACACACTCAATGGAATCTGCTGTAAATGTGAAATGTTTGTAAATGATCCTTGATCTGAAAACAGAGATGTTGTTGATGAGGAACTATACTATTGAGAATACTTTTTTTTAAATAATTTAAAAAAAAAAGATAATTAACTTCATATCGATTTGTCCATTATTGCTAATCTAAACCCGCTTGATTTTTAATTGCATGTCCCTAGTCGCTTTATTAATGTACATGGATTAAATTATTTATAATTGTGTCGATGAACCAAATATTTATCGAACATGGATCACTGAAGATGAAAGATAAAGATAGAGAGAAGGGCGCCGTGCCATTCTATTCTTACCTCTTGTTCTATTTCGAGTTTTTCATACATTTTATCTATATAGCGTTTGTCATTTATCCTGATGACATCTGTTCCCATTAAGTGTTGAAGTCTGGAACGAACCTTCGCTGTGGACAGTGTACTTTAAGAAAAATGACGGCAGTATAGAATTAATCTGATATAATCTTGATAAATGCATACAATCTTTACCCGTTCAATTTCTGATGTTTAAATTTGTATCATATGTGTTTATTACATTTGACATTTTTTTTTTTAAATAAGACTTTAGTACATTTACCGTCGAGACCCTTTTTGTATCTCCGAAATGCTAAATTATCACTAATAAGGGAAGTAAATTGTAATGTGGAATGTAAAACAATTATCAAAACAAAGAAAACAGTTTAAAGTGAGAGTTTCGATAACTTTTTATGTTGAGTTTTTTAAGTGTAACATGTTTAAGTTGTAAAAGTCTCCCTGGCTTAAAGGTGTTGATATTTAGCATTTAAATTTTTAGTTGTTAAATCCGCCTATTTCCGCTAAGACTATATCTGCTTTATTACGAAATATTTTATCGTTTGGTCATTTTTAAAAAGTCCCTTTAGAGCTATATGAGAAAAAATGTCAAACCATCTCAACAATACCTTAGCAAGATTCAAACAGTCCTCTCAGTAATGTACCTTTGTATTTAAAAAAACTTACGAATCGAAACTAAATTCATTAGAATCCCAAGAAAATTCCACAACTTTGGCCTCCATAAGTTTCTCTTTAGCATTTTCCATATTAAAATTAGTTAAGAGTTCATGAACAATTGCTTTATTTTCTTTCCTTAGAATGGATTCCTGACGCAAAAAGCGTGTCCCGCGAGATTCTGCAATATTTGATTGAGAAACAAACAAAGTCGCCGTGCTTCCATACATTTCTTCATTATTAATTCCTTTGAAGACTTTCCGAAGCATCATTACTTAACTTTGTTTTCTTTTTTGCACGCAAAGCAACTATTATCTAGCGTTAAGTTTCCAGATTCATGAACTTGAATTATCTTGGATGTATACAGTATTTATTATGCATGAGCAGTGAGAATAGACGAAAAACCAATTACTTTATAAACAATAGTGATTATGGGTGTAACAAAATAGTCGATAACCCTTATCGGATTCTATTTTAAATTTTCAAGAGTGTGCATCGTCATAAGTTTTATGTTAATTTAACATTTATTACTTTTGACCTAAAATAATTATTGTACGGTTTACGTTTACATTCATATCGGTATAACATTTAATACTTTATGATAAATAGTTATAGTTTATCCATATTCGGAAATCGAAATACAAGTAGAAAATCACGAGCAGTTTGACTGTCTGATATTGTTGAAGAACTGATATATATTTAGTGTAAAAATTCAGTACTTTCTTTCTGTGGGAAAAGGCTCGTGGGGGGGGGGGGGGGGGGGAGGGGGGTAATTTCTAAAATGAATACCTTAGCCTGATACGAACTAAAAACTAATAATTATGCACAAGCCAGGATGAAAATGAATACTCTGCAACACAAAATGCAGGAAACAATTGTGTACTTATAGTGAAAATATAAACCAAGAATCGTTACAGATAAAAACATATCAATTCTAACAATTCATGTACCCGGGAATATTAAATCACCTTATCATTCATTGGATATCTATTAAGAAACTTGGGTTCGCAGGAGCGGATCGAGCCATTTTAAAAAGGGGGGGTTCCAAACCCAGAGTAAAAAGGGGGGGGGGGGGGTTCCAACTATATGCTCCCATTCAAATGCATTGATCGGCCAAAAAAAAGGGGGGTTCCAACCGGACCCCCGGATCCCCCCCCCCTGGATCCGCCACTGGTTCGAATGTGCCGTTGCTGTTTCTTACGACCTTGCCCTTTATCCTATGTATCCTCTTGTTTATTTATTTTATAATTATTAAGAAACACAATATAAGATACAATAAATGAAATTTGGAATAATAATGTAATATATTAACAATTTGTCTGGAAAATTAAGTCCCCGTATCAGTTTGTATTCTTATAGCCCACAATCTAACGTTTCTCAAGGCTTATGGATGTACTTAGGTGAGGTTAGGTGAAAATTAAGAAATTAAGAAGTTAAAATTGATACTACTATAGCTGGTAGAGCATCAATTAAGGATTAAAATAAGCTAAAAATATTGATAGGTCATGGACCTCCTTTTCGAGATATTTGAGATTTAAAATATGGCGGGAAAAGGCTGACTCGGACTTTAACCTTATATTTGCATTGGTATTATTAGGTCTCAAAACAAAAGAAAGAAAATTAAGAATCTTCTAAAATTTTGGTAAATGACCTTTCATGAGCTATTAAGACTTATATGAAAAAATAAATGGGTGTTATGGGGCAAAATATTTTACATTGTATTGTATGGAAAAACACAAAGGAGTCTGAACATTTGACACAAATTCCAAAACCTCACCTAAGTACATCCTTATGTACGCATTTGTTTACTTTATTATTTACTTTCAAGTGGTTTAAAGTATAGAATCATAATTTTCTTTTAAGTATACAATAAAACGATGAGTGCACTTAATTTACTGTTCAAACAAGAGGGGCATAAATTTTCTATATTTTTTTTTAATACATTTTGCAGATTTTTTAAATAAAGCTTAGTTCAGAAAAATAAATTATTTAATACTTTAGACTTTAGTTATATGACTGGTTTATGATTTCTGTTAAATTCCCCTCCAAACCTCACCAATTGTAAATAGATATAGGAAGATGTGGTAAGAGTGCCAATGAGACAACTCTCCATCCAAATAACAATTTATAAAAGTAAACCAGTATAGGTCAAGGTACCGTAACGGCCTTCAACACGGAGTCTTGGCTCACACCGAACAACAAGCTATAACGGGCCCCAAAATTAATAGTGTAAAACCATTCAAACGGGAAAACCAACGGTCTAATCTATGAAAAAAAACGGGAAACGAGAAACACGTATAAATTACATAAACAAACGACAACTACTGTACATCAGATTCCTGACTTAGGACAGGTGTAAGCTTGGTTTAACATTTTTAAGATGCTGTTATTGTACCGTTCTCAGAATGTCCCCCAAACCTCACCAGTTGTAAGCTTGGTTTAACATCTTTGAGATGCTCTTATTGTACTGTTCTCAGAATGTCCCCCAAACCTCACCAGTTGTAAGCTTGGTTTAACATCTTTGGGATACCCTTACTGTACCGAGTCTCAGAATGTCCCTCTACAGAGTAGATAAAGTCGTTCGCAACAGATTCCTTATTTGATATCGCCTTCCCATGTCTAGAAGGGTTGAGTAGGTAAATAGGATTTTGTTTGTTTGTTTAACAAACAACATAAGTTACATGTTTTAAATAAGACAGCCCCGTAAGAGCACGAACAGTACTTTAAAACAAATTTTGAAATGATTTGTGGCTTAAATTTTCGGGTAGGCTGCTTTTGATTGGATAGGTATATGCAACATTAAACAATTTTAATTTTAAGTTTGGCCTACATGTAACATGTCAAAAAAGTATGTGACAAAACGCAGGTTTAGGTATTATTGTATTTTTTAGAAGTTTTGTCATTAAACATCTCCTTTGCAAGAATTGTATATTAGCAAAGTTAACGTAATAGATATTAATATATTAATTAATGGGACCTAAAACAATAATTATGGGGTTCAAAGGTGATAGAAAAGCCTTGGCAGGCGTCACATATTTCTCGCGTGCTTGTTCCAAAATATCGGGAGGCAATGTTTTGTTATTCCATATAAAAAAAACAGTGTAAACTAGCCGCATGTTTGTGTTCTCTACCCAAATCCTGTCAACATACTTCTTAATGTTTTGTGCTGAGGAGTTAAGTAGGACGTCCATTATCACTGAACTAGCATACATTTTTGTTTAGGATCCAGCTGAATGCATTGCCTTCGACTGTTGACTGCTCTTTGGTCGGGTTGTTGTCTCTTTGACATAATCCACATTTCCAGTCTCAATTTTATGTCAAGCATTAAATGTATTCACAGACGCAGTTGGCAATATATACGTTTATTATTTCCTATCTGATATATTTAATATAAATAAAAGATATCCTTAGGGAGCAATCATTTAACTTCAAAAAGGGCGGGGGTTATGGTATTTTGTCTGTGTCAGATTTATTTTTTTCGAGCAAAGTGCAAACTTTTTTTATTGTTTACGGCGCTATCAATTAAATTGATTTTTTCCCCCTCAAAATTTAACGCCATAAGGTATTGGTAAAACCTGGATTCAGAACAATTTATTTTTGTCATCTGCTTGACTGCAATTTTTTTTTTTACATATAGGGAATCAGAATATTTTTAGGAAAAAAAATACCCCCTCCTCCCTTTTGAAGTTAAACGGTCGTTCCCTTATATATTTTTTCTCACGATTATGCTTTTTTTATTTGCCTTATTTCATTACAATTACAAGCTTGCATTGGAAACAGTTTATATGCGCAGTATCTCTACTTTTTTTCACAGGGGTTGACATATAATTTTCTCTCGATGAAAACGAAAATAATAGAAAGAAAGCTTTGAAAAAAAGATAATTGCTGAATAATTTATAATTTTGATTTCAAATATCTTTAACACGGGAAATAATAAAAGGTGAGAGTGAAGTCCGTGTACATAGCGAAATTCGTTGTACCTAGATGTAATGTGTTTTTGTCTCATAGACTCTCATAGATGTATACATTCTTTTTTAGTGTGATCCTTACAAATATTTTGTTCGTCGACATACTTACTGGTATCCCGCCTTTTCTGTCCATGTAAAACAGACGACTTCTTTTCTTTTATATTTCTTTTGTATATCTTTCACATTTATTATTTCATGTTTCTTTTTCTGTGTTTTTATCTTTACAGTCTTTTTGATTTTCCTCTTCTTTTTCTGTCTTTTTATCCTTACGGTCTTTTTTATTCTCCTGTTCCTTTTCTCCATCTTTCAATGTCGTTTCCATTGACAAGTTTGACGTCACAATATGGTGAATTTACTTGACGTCGATGGGGGACAATTTTTTATTTTGATTTGATTTATTTTCTTTTCGTTTTATACCGCTGCACTTAAAGTTTTGTAAAAATAAAATTCAATACTTTTTTCATTCAGTAAAAATGGGATAAAATTAGCCAAGCCTTTAAATTTACATTTGGGTTATAAACAGTACATGCAATATCTTGATAGTCATCTGGAATATTCTACTTTTTATGTATATGAAGGAATGAAAGACCAGTAAAACATCAGAAAAACTTAGCATTTTTATTTTACAAAACAATCTACATGCAAAATGTTATACTAATATAAATAACTTGTTACATCGTATGAAAGTAAACAAAGTACGACCATGTTCTATTCTAATAACTTCCATATTGATCTGTTGTGGTTTCAATAGTCCTAAAATGTAAAACACAGGATTTTAACAAAATGTCTTAGTTCGAAGGTAAAAAGCTCAATATAGTGTGAAGTATTTAATGAATATAAACAAATAAGGGAGACAACATATATCTTTCCTCAATAAATCGATCGAAACATCCTAATTACATGCGCATCTGCACTTATAGGATCTAACAGTTTTTTTATGCCCCACCTACGATAGAAGAGGGGCATTATGTTTTCTGGTCTGTCTGACCGTCCGTTCGTTCGTCCATCCGTCTGCCCCAGCCGCAAATTTTCGATTTTCTCTCGGTCAATGGCTAAAAATGACCCGTTTTCCTTCGATTTCCTTACTTTAAGAAACTTCAGTATTTGCCATTCCCCATTTCCATTTTCAATTTTATTTGATTATAATGAAAATACTTTGCATATAGAATGGGCTTTTGTTATAAAATATTGTATATACATAGTTCAGTCAAAGTTATTTGAATCTATTAACATCAATACTATTTAGAACATTACACCCTCCTTTCGAAATAGCCTAGTCCTACAGACAGATCAATTGGTTATCTGTCGGACAAGTCTACTTTTAAAGGAGGGTAGTTTTCTTGACCTAATAATGCCTTCACGGTTTAGCTAGAAAGCAAGCAAACCAAAGATATTACCTTAACCTACACACTCAATGGAATCAGCTGTACAATTTACCGAGGTTCTATTTTCCATATCTTCAAAATCTAACAGATTTATTTTGAAATACTCGTATACACAATAAAAATGAATAACGCTAAAGCAGTAAATAAAGTTTTTCTAGAATTTTCTGATAGACATCGACCATGTATATAAAAGAACTTCAATCTTGCATCCACATTTTGAAAATATTACTGACAACAATTTACTCAGACAAATATATGTTAACGTTGTAGGCCTGTATTTTACACGTTTTTAGCTAGAATAATATGGTTATTGTAGCTGAGATGAAAATTGCTAACTTTTGCGATTTGAACTAAAGGACAATATACTAAGTTATGTCCAAACGAAGGGGCAATTTCTTATCATTTAATCATTGGCTGCAAGACTAGAGTTCCTTTCTATTTTTTTTCATATATTACCTCCGGTTTCCCTATAAGAAAAGAAAATGTGATATCATCAGCATATATATATATATACTAATAGCACAAAATCGAAACTAACACTATAAGATATATCATTAACATAATATAAGAATAAAAGTGGACCCAAAAAACATACAGGCACATACATAATGTAGAGTTTGTACAGTTTAAATTTTGCATTTTATTTTATTTATTTATTCTGCAAAGTTTTAAATGAATCAAACAAAGGATACAGAAGTTGGTCCACACAGAAGGACGGGACAGACAGATATATATACAAGTCTAAATTGAAAACTACGTTCAAACCTATGATTGTGTTGGATAAAAACCACAGTCAGCA